>NC_090648.1:86904747-87032247 GCF_040937935.1 Hyperolius riggenbachi | reverse complement strand
TCCCCCTGCACTCTGCAATCCCTCATAAATCACAGCCACGCTGCTGACAAACAGCTTGTCAGAGCTGGCTGTGTTTATCTCTATAGTGTCAGTCTGCTGCTCTCCCCGCCTCCTGCAGAACTCCGGTCCCCGCCTGCATCCCTACCCTCCCTGCTGATTGGAGGGAAGGGACGGGGGCAAGGATCGGAGCTATGCAGGAGGCGGGGAGCAGCTGAGACTGACACTACAGATGTAAACACAGCCTCACAGCACGGCTGTGATTTATGAGGGATTGCAGAGTGCAGGGGGACCTTAGTGAGGTTTGGGATAGCAACAGAGGCTGGGCTGTATAGGCAGATCCAGCCTCTGTATGCAGATAACATTCTTTAAACTCACCTCGGGTTCTCTTTAAACTCTTTTGTTTACGTAATTTAGATGGATTAAAAAAAATAATTTTTATATAAATTTTTTTAAAGAGTGAAGTAAATAATACCAAGATTGTTATAAATTATAACATTTCTTATTGCTGTTTGACCTTCACATTTTAATATAAATTGCTCGTACTTTTTTCCATTGTGGTCTAATATTCAAGAACCAAAAACATAGTAAATTTTTTTTTCCAGTTTATGTTACTGTAAGCACCCCAACACAGACACACACACAAACACCTGTCAGATTGTTCCTTATGGTTACTATCCCTCCTCAATTTCAATCGGATACGTACACAGGATTAGCCCATGCCCACATGTCAAACTTGTATTGGAAACAATCTTCCCTCCCCTTTAGACTTGCATGTATGATTGGTTGGGGACCATTGATAGTTTGATCTCCCCCCACTGGAAGCCTGATGTGCGTGCTTAATTTGGCAGCCCTCCTCCCCATAGAATTTTGTTTTTTTGAAAACCTCAGAGAAATCCTATATTACCAACTGTTTTCATTTGTGATCCTCATTCATGAAAAACTTTTGACAACTTCATGTTACAACCCTGGACTTCCAAATACCCGAGTCCAGGCTTGATGACTTCATCAACACAGGACATTGTTTTTTCAGCACTACAGGGTAAGGAGCTGAAACTGTGCATAGGCTTTTGTCCAGGAGACTCTCCGATGGACCCATGAGAGTATACAGGTTTTCTTCCTTTGTCTCTTTTGTTTTCCTCATTCTGCATTTATTTATTGACTTTTTTTCTCCTTTGTGTGCCATCTTAAACAAAACCTGTATATAAAAAAAAAAACCAACGCCCCTGAGGGTTACTAACCTCGGGAGGGGGGGGGGGAGGGGGGGCCTCTACCAAACGCTGTTCCATTGTCCTATTCATGCCCACCACCATAGATTCCCTGGCTGTTGCTACACCATTTTCCCCACCTACCACAGCACCACCCCCTGTGCAATAGTATGTATCACCGGCACATCAGTATGCGTATCCCACTCATACCTGCTCTTCTCTCCTCTGATCATCCACCCTACTGGTGTCTCATGTCTGCTCCTGCCCCTAGTCCCTTGTCCACCTCTCACCACATATTCTAACCCCAGCCCCACTCCTGTCTCCCAATGTCACCCCTCACAACCAAAATCACTCACCTAGGCCCACTCCCCGTCGCACCTCCCACCCTCCCCATACCCACGACCATCCGCCCCATCCTCAGACAATTTTTTCCTCTATCCGGCGGTCTCTGGAATGCCAGATCTATCCGCAACAAGCTTACAACCATCCATTACCTCTTCCTCTCGAAAACCCTCACCTTTCTTGCTCTTACTGACACCTGGCTCACCCCCTCTGACCTGCCTGCAGCTGCAGCCCGATCCTGCAAGGGTCTACACCTCAGCCATACCCCAAGACCAGATAATAGACCTGGAGGTGGTGTGGGCTTTCTCCTCTCCCCGTCCTGCACTTTCCATGTCCTTACCCCTTCCCCTTCTCTTTACCTCATTTGAGGCCCATGCCATCCGCCTCTATCATCCACTCCAAGCCTTTATCGCAGTCCTGTACCGCCCCCCCCCCCTCCGGTACAACATCTCAATTCCTAGACAACCTTGCCTCCTGGTAGAACCATAACAGTGATGCAGAAACATTACTTTTCCATTTCCAATCAAGGCCGGATTTACCAAAAGACACTGTAGGCACGTGCCTACATGCGCCTGATGATTGAAGGGTGGCTCACTCTCCTCCGTGAGCGCCTCCCTAACTCCTTCCCTATGCAGAGGCCTGATGAGAGTGTAAATGAGGGGTTACTCACCCTGCATTCTGTATTCCAACTTTAGCTACTTAATATTGAGGTTCAGCTAGCTACCTAATACTTGAGAGCACCTCTAGCTACCTAATACTAAGGTGCACCTGTAGCTACCTGTGATGGGAAGGGAAGTAAGGAAGAAGTGACAGCTGGGCCAGCTAGCAGACTTGCAAGTGCGGTTTGGTGGGGGTCTGTAGCTTCATGGAGCATGAAGTCTAAGGTGCCAGGGCATCTGTGCCTATAAGCTCCTGTGAGGTAAATCCGTGCCCGTTTCCAATAATTCATGTTTATTGTTTTGACTACAATACATGGCTTATTTTAGGAACTTGTGTTAGATAACTTCTTGAGGACAACCGTTTTATGATTTTTTTTTTCCAAATTAAACTTGTATTTATAATTAGATTACTAATCAAAGACCTCTAATACTTGTTATTTTATATTTCATAGCAAAAAAGAGAAAAATTGAAAAGCGAGAAAAAACAGAAAAGGTAGGAAGAAGTTTCTATTGTTCGTCCAATGGAGACACGGATGACGACTGTTCAAAATTCCTCAAACACAGAAGACATGCAAAAATTCATGAAAATGCAGATATGAAAAAGACATGAAAAACAAACCAAAAGAGGACTTCCATACAAATTTACTCGCATTGAAAAAAAAAAAAAAAAGCGTAACATGACAATGGTGGAATACACCAAGAGCAGTAGTAGTGAGGGAGGTTGCTCTAGAGAGGAGAACGACTCAGAATGTTGTATTTTCAGGAAAAAGATAAAAATGACACACTTAAAAGCTGACAAAGACAAAAAAAATCTCAAAATGCTAGACTAGCAGTTGCAGCCAATGTAAAACAAAAGCAAAAAAATTATACACTACAAACAACAGCAAACAGTCAAAAATGTTCAGGTTCATGGTACTGACAAAAGTGATTACCAAAACAACCGTAAATAACTAACAGACATGTCAGAAAGTAGTAACATGCACAGTGGCACATCTGGAGAGGAAACTCTGAACAATAAAAGCAACACCCCCAAACGCGGCTTTATAGACAGAGCGGCGCTTTATTTGGCCTGAGGAATTGGGCTAGATCTCACGAAACGCATTGCCTGTGCTTAATTATTATTAATCTTCTTTATCCAAAGTGATTTGTCGTCTGAGGGAGGCCACCTCCTCCTTTCAAATTGTATTGTTTTTAAAGTGTTTTATACATCAAGTGGGCGCCTCTTCACCTCCTATTGTTTTACTTAGTTCGGAGTCTGACAGAATCACTGTAAGCAGTGATGATTCAATAATCACTTCTCAAAAACAAAATGAAAAAGAGGAGAAAGATAAACTTTATCTCTAATCAAACATTGCAATACCTTACTGTTATATCAGATATCCAACGGGATATTGTTCTAAACCAAAAAATAATCCTCGAAGTAATTGAAAAGATAAAGAAACATGTTTAATATTCATGCACTAGTAAGATTTGTTTGGCTTTCATGCTATCGCTACACTAGCATGCACTTTTCCTTTAAAGTATTTGCATTGTTGAAAAATTGCACTATTTTTTCAGTTTTTGGTTAACAGTTTCCAACTTTTAGTAACGTAAGACTAAGCTACAGTACCATCTGTTCTCCAAACAGATTGTTTGATATAAAAAATGTACCTTTTAATTTAAATAGCATTTTATATATATATATATATATATATATATATATATATATATATATATATATATATATATATATATATATATATATATATATATATATATATATATATATATATATATATATGTAGGTCAGGTCAAGAAAAGTCAAATTATGGAGTAGGGCCTGTTCCCACTACACGCAGATTCTGCATGCAGAAAACTGACTCCAATTAATGCCTATGGGAAATCTGCATCAGAAAAATCGCGTTCAGTGGAAACAGGCCCATAGACATTCATTGGAGTCAGTTTTCTGCATACAGAATCTGCGTGTAGTGGAAACAGGCCCTTCAACAAATATCCAAAACACAATATACAGCGTTCTATGCAATACCAATGATGCTTAAATTCACATATGCAGAGTTCTTGGACACACCATCTGTCTCTGGCGGTGCACTCCACTGAGATAAGTGCTATCTGGATAGATCTATATGGCATAATATGACGGCGATATGTATCAGTAAACAAGTATTAGAATCAGTCCTCAATTAGATCAGGGTTGCTATGTAAAACAGGGAGCTGACAGCTCTCAAAAAATGTAACTCACACTGGGGCCGAAAAACGTAAGTAGTAGACTTAAACAAACCACAGAGAAGAAAGCTCACAGGGGGCCTCAAAGATCCAAAAAACAGCTTTATTGTGGACACAAAATATCACAGCAAAAAAAATCACTATTAAAATCGCATTGCCCATTATCATGGAAAGACCTCTCTAATAAAGGGAAGGCTAAAAAAATGTATGGTTTATTTTTAATTGAAATTATATAAAGTAAAGCAAGGATAAAGTTTTTTTTTGTAGTGCTGTGGTTTTTTTAATCAAATGTTTGTAGAATAGGTAGAAAAGTATGTTGGCTGTTTTTCAAAGGGCTTTTATTTGTGAGGAAAGTCTGTTATTTCATTGCGCTGATAGCAAATGGCTGCCGTTTTTTGTTTTTTTTTCTAATCACGTTTATGGTTGATAATATTTGTTTAATAATGTACAGTACATGAAAACGGACCTTTATTGCAAAGACTATATTTAAAGAAAACGAAAAATTGCAAAGCCATAAAAAGATTAAATTATTCTTGTTTTAAAACAAAATGCACTAACAGTCTGCATCAGATTGAATGTAAATGTCAATAAACCTTTTTTGGTCGAATTGCATGTCATGTAATCGTGTGTAAATGGTAGGTTATGTTTGTATTGCTATATGGGAAAAGACACGGGCTGCATGGCTTTTATAGCAAGGCCTATGTTTAGAAAGCCATAGGTTTGCAAAGCCATGTGCTTTTCCTCATTGCCAGTTTGTCAACTGAAATCCACCACCAATCTTCACTAGATTGCATGATAATTGTACTGATATGCTTAATTTTCAATTTCCAACCACATTTCTCAAGCAATCAAGTGCAGATGGTATTGGATTGTGCTTGAATGCTGAAACAGGGGAATAGATATCCAGGCCACATGGCTAGGCCTGAGTTTGGGGGGGGGGAAGCTTTATGTTTGCAAAGCCATGTGCTTTTCCTCACTGACGGTTTTTCAAATGAAATCCACCACCAATCTTCACCAAATTGCATGATAATTGTACTTTCATGTTTAATTTTCGATTTATAACCACATATCTCATGCAATCGAGTGCAGATGGCGGTGGCTTCTGCTTGCATGCTGAAGTGACCTTGCAATGGGAAAACTATCCCTATTTAGAAACATACCTTTCGAGGGGGAATCCTGTGAAACTTAGATATTTTAAGTGTACATGAGATAGTGAATTGAGAAAAAAAAAACATACCTGTGTCCTCCTCCTGCTCCTTCACCATCCATCTACACCAGGGGTCTCAAACTCAATTTACCCGGGGGCCGCAGGAGGCAAAGTCAGGATGAGGCTGGGCCGCATAAGGGAGTTCACGTGTCCCCGCTGCAAAACGAGGGCTGCAGAGCCCCCAAATCGCCCCGGGGGGCAATCCGCCGGCATTTCCTGCCGTCATTTCCTGACGTCAATCGCGGTGGATCGCGGCCTCTGCCAGCCCCTCTCACTCTTCCTTCACAGAGAGGGGCGGGGGAGAGGCGGCGATCCATTCGGCGATTGACGTCAGGAGGGGCAGAGCTACAGCTGGAAGCTCTGCCCCTCAGCGCAGTCGTGGATGTTTGCACGGGGGATTTGGGGGTCTGCAGCCCTTGTTTAGCGGCGGGGATGCGGCGGATTACTTGGGAGCACTGAAGCGAACTATAAGGTAAAATGGGCAAATATAGTTCGCTTCCGTGTCTCTTTTGCTTTTGCCGGCAGGCAGGGCCGGTTTAAGCAACAATGGGGCCCCAGAGCAAAATAAACCTGCCCTCCCCCCCAACAGATACCAAAATCGGCATTAAGGGACCTTTTTTGCAGCTGGTATAGTCAGGGTGTGAAGCCCCAATCAGGAAATGTATTGCTCTTTCTTTTGATACATGTAAAATTACACTACCGTTAGGCTTGCTACTAAAAGTGACAAAAGAAATTCTAACTAGACATTGGCCGGTTTTGACAGCCTCGGAGGAGATAAAAGCCATAGTTGGCGACTATCCTCATCTGGCTGCCAAGAGAGCCATGTCTCTAAAGAACCATCTGGTTCAGAGTGAATTCAAAAGAAGTACCACAGTAACGTGGCTTGGCAGGGCCACCCCCAGTGGTATGTATCGGTGTGGTGGCTGTCAGGTATGTCCTTTGGTGGACCGTACTGCAACTTTTGTGGATTCCCTTGGCCAGAGAACCTACCGGATAGAGTCCTTCATTAACTGTGCTACCGAGGGGGTTGTGTATATGCTCACTTGTCCTTGCAATATGCACTATATAGGGAAAACGACGCGTCCCTTGCGGGCGAGGATCGGTGAGCATATGCGCAACGCAAAATCGGAGGAATATACTACCCCCCTTGCACAACACTATAAGGATTTTCATGGAGGTGCTCTTGTGGGTTCGAAAGTCAAGGGAATCTATAAACTCAATATTTCCTCTCGGAGGGGGGACTTTGACAGGATTCTTAAGCAGAGGGAGTGTGGTTGGATTTTAAAGCTTCGAACTTTGGCCCCAACTGGGCACAATATAGACTTTGGGCTACAATGCTTTTTGTGAGGCCCCTTTAAGCCACCCGCACTCACCTTTAGCTTTGGTCCTGTCTCTGTCTCTCCCCCCCCTCCCCTAGATAACTTAGTATGGGGGAACTCGATGTTTAGTTGTATGAGTATTGGTAATGACTAATAATGATCACTGTTGTTAGTGGTTATGGTAAAACTATAGTTTTGATTATCTTAAACCAATCCTCCCTGATGGTTGCCACTGGGGGGAGTCTTGGATAGCCCTTGCTCGCTCTGTGGTAGGACTCTGACTATAAATCAAACCTACAAATGCATGCACCTTCTAAGTGATAGGGTATGTATGCGTCCTTATTTGTTATGTTTTGCGACTTTGTATTATTGTTTTTTGCGGGTCTTGTACTCCAGTTCTCCTGCTGGGACAGTTGCCGCACTGCACCTATGTTACTCTATTATTTGCATTTACTCCGCCCTCAAGGAGGTCCATTTGAGTCAGGGTATAAAACGTGTCTCGTAGCCATGACGTAATCACACCCTGAGGAAGCGCGCATGCGCGAAACCGGTCGGTGGGTGGAGCTTGAGGACCCACTACTCACCCCACGTGAACTTGTTGATTGAGCAACACATGGAACTGTCTGCGCGGAGGGATATCCAACGCCCGCAGGACTTTCCTCTCTGGCGGGCTGGCGTCCCGTAATCAGTGCAGCCTCTGATCAACATAATTCATCACCACGCACGGAATGGAGTGCTTCTGAGGAGGAGACGGGCAGGCTTAGGAACTGTGAGTGCTAATGTTTGGGCTGCTTGACGGGCATATGGGCGAACTTTGCTTCTAATGGAACTCTCTGTGCCACATGCATGTTTATCCGCAGCTTCCAGCTTATGCATACCTGCTTGCCTTTCATTTGCCGCCCTCTCCTTTGCCATCCAGAGCCAGCACGCCTTGTTTAAATCTGCATAATCTATACAACCTGGGAGTCTGCGACTGGGACTCCTACCCCATTCTGTCCATCCATCGATTACCTTGTTACAGGGTGCCTGTTACTGCTTCGGGACTGCATCTGAGCACCTCTTCCGTGTTAACAAAAAGTGATATCCTGTGTTGGCCTTATAGCTATATCCATTCAGCCAGTATCACTACTGTATATTTGGGTCCTCGCTCCTTGGTCTTGTGGGTTTTATTGGTGGGTGGGTGGGTTTGAATATTTTGTCTGACATCCAGTTATCAATTTTAATCACATTTTGATATAATAAAGTGAAGATTTTTTGCCAATTTCATGCTTTTCTAGCTTTGGTTTAATCTCGCTTTGTGCATCACCCTCCACTTTTATTTACTAAAAGTGACATTTACCACATTTAAAAGTATACTATTTTCCTTCGAAACGTTAAAATCGATTTTCTCAAAGACTATAAGGTCTTTTTGAAAAATGGTTTTTTCTTCTTATTACTAATGATCTCCTTAACATATCCTGCAAATTTAGGGTTTCTAGCATTTAAGGTGGATTTGCTATTAACCATTAAAGTCGGCGGGTTTTTAAATGTGTATTTTTTTCCTTTGCAGCTTTAAAATCGATTTTCTCAAAAACTATAAGGCCGATTTGAAATTTTTTTTTCCTCTTGTAGCCACTGGGGGCCCCTACAAGCTCTGGGGCCACAAAATATTGTATCGAGGGCCGCGAGTTTGAGACCCCTGATCTACACCAACTTGATCCTCGACAATCCACCCCTCAAAGACCACCATTCTGAACATGCGCAGAATGGACGTGTATTCCTGTCGCTGGGAGCGTTCTGCACAGGCGTGGAACGCTACCGACCACAGCAGTGGGGCATGTGAGCAGAGTACCTAACATGTTCAGTATGCCCCAGACCAGAGGACTTTGTATCGGTTCAGAAGGCCAGCAAGGGAGCTATAAGTCTGAAGTAGTTCCGTCCAACTGGTTGGTAGATTGTGCCTGCATCCAATTAAATTTTGCTGCCAGCAGCTGTTACTGCTGCTTGCGGCCAACTGGGGATGGGGAGAGGACATCTCCCCTTCCCTGATTAGCCGCGAGCAGCGCCAGCAGCAGAATGTGATGGGACACAGTCACTTCTTCCATCCGAACGCCTGCTCTCTCCTTGTGGCTCACTCCTCCTGCATGAAAGACGAGACGCGGCTGAAGGAGGGTAGACTGGTACAAGCTGTAGACACCACTGCTGGAGCTGAAGGGAGGTAAGTTGTTACTATACTGGGTACCTGTACTTAGCTACCTATACTGGGAACCTATACTTAGCTAGCAGGGGCCATCAATGTTCAAATCCTTTTACAGTAATCTAATTTTAAGAAAAATAAGTATAGCAGAATCTCGTTTTCATATACTTTGGATATAGCAAACTCAGTTCTCAAATCCCAGAAAATGTGTCTATATAGTCATAGAATGTATGACCAATTCTGATATAGTAAATTATTTTTTCTGGTCACTGGGAGTTGACTACAAAGGGATTTTATTTTAGTAAATGAAGTGATTATATTGAATGGATAATTAAGGCAGTCCCTTATACTACGTTTAAATGGTAAAATTGTATAAAATTGTATAAAAAAGATTGGATCATTAGTGTCCAACTTTACGTTCAGGTTGTAGCAGACAATGCAGAGACAATAGGGTCAGATGTACTGTGAAGGTGCACATTGTTTGCGCATTACAGCGGAATTGTTCACTTTCTATTTTGCTCCTTTTTCTCAAATGTAATACGTACAAAAAATAATCGCTACTATTGTGTAAGACGGAGCGGACATTTATTTTTTACTTTACGGCCAAATGGGGCTATAAAGTTTAACAGAGGGATAAAACCAGATAAGGAACGAGTGAAACATACCACAATAATTAGTGGTTAATACTGACAGGATGTAGCCGGAGCTAAATATAATGTAAAACTAATGCAAAGGCAGTGAGAAGAAGTTTTCTTCAAAAAATACATTAAAGGCCCTCCCCCAAGACACACACACACACCTTGGCAAGTGGCTGTTACTTGACTTCTCTCAACAACAAACATGTAATGTTGTAGTATTCTCCACCTAAAAAAATATCTTAGCATCATTACCCCTCAGAAGTGTGTGTGTGTGTGTGTGTGTGTGTGTGTGTGTGTGTGTGTGTGTGTGTGTGTGTGTGTGTGTGTGTGTGTGTGTGTGTGTGTGTGTGTGTGTGTGTGTGTGTGTGTGTGTGTGTGTGTGTGTGTGTGTGTGTGTGTGTGTGTGTGTGTGTGTGTGTGTGTGTGTGTGTGTGTGTGTGTGTGTGTGTGTGTGTGTGTATCAGTAGTTGCACCGGAAAATAAAAACCATTTTACTCCCCAGTTCTCTATATCGGCCTTCCAAAAAAGGACTTGTACCGCCTACGGCTGATACAGCATACTGCTGCCAGACTGTTGACCAACCAACCCTGTCACTGCTACATAACATCAGTTTTGCACTCCTTTCACTTGCTACCCATAAAATGGAGGATCCTATTCAAGATCATCCTACTCACATTTAAATCACTACATAATCTGGGCCCTGGATACAGGAAAGAAATGTTACAGCTGCATAGCAATACCTGCAATCTCAGATCTACAGGTTCTAATAATCTAGTCATACCCAGAGTCCATCGGGAAACCTTTGGTCCCAGAGCCTTCTGTCATGCCGCTCCTACATTATGAAACTCCTTACCACAGCAGATCAGGACAGCTCCATCTCTGGACGTGTTTAAATCCAGCTTGAAAACCCACCGTTTCAGTTTGGTATTTGCAGAAATATAATTTTAGTTGTGTTAATACTTCATCCTTCTACCAATTTCTGAATCTAAGAGAGCCTAAGCGCTTTGAGACCTATGGGAGAAACGTGCAATAGAAATATTATTGCTATTGTTAATTATGGCATACGATAATTTTTTTTCAACAGCACTGAGGATAATTTTGAACTATCCAAACCTGATAATGAGGAACATTCACCTATTGAGCTTCCATCAGAGAATACACAATTGGAAAAATCGGTATCACAAAGCAGTTGAATGTTGAGAATGGACCATCAGCCCCCCAGGAACCCATGAAAGAGTTCAGAACACCAGTGAAATCCTCAAAAGATACAGAGGCTTCTACAATGAGCACTATTTTGAATATGTTGGAGGATACAAAACAACATCAAAATTATAGATAACAAATTATGATTAGTTTATTACTACATCTTCAAAAAAAAATCCAGATAACAGTTTATTTGATGTGCATCAGGAACTGTTGAGTGTGGTAGTTAAGAACTTAAAAAAAATATACCTGGTCCAAATACTGAAAATGTTATGCCCCCAGCGTATCAACCGGAATACAGTAGTCAACAAAACGCAAACCTCCATGCACCAAATTATGGTGACAGGCCGTATGATCCCTTTTACAACCCATATTTCCAGGGATCTAAACAGCCCAGTGGTTCACAATCCTTTAATCCTGGTTTCACATGTGAACCTTCAAGATAATTAAAGGAACACTTACATTTTGTTACAAACTTTCACAATCCAAGATGGATTGGATGCTACATGCAGGGCTACGGGTAAATGGCCACTCGAACCCAATATTGAAGACACAACTAGACTCTAGTTCTGGGTTTTAGGAGCCCATTTTCCACTGGTGCATCATGGTTTCACAGGTGAACCATCATTCTCTTTTATGCAATGTAATCCTCCTGTTAAGCAAATTGGTGATTGCCAGAGGTGTGCACCTAATAGGTCATGTCAAGTGTGCACTCCATTCATTTTACAAGAGATAAACTGTAGAAAGTTTGAATTACTAAAAAAAAAAAAAAAAAAAACACAATATCAACATTTTTTTTCCTTTAGGAGGAATGACTGGTAACGGGTTCTTCTATTCCGTGTTCTGTTTTTACCATTACAACAGAAATGTCTCTGTCTCTCTCTCTCTCTTTACACTGGCCTGCTAGTGTAGATTTTGTTTTTATTTTTTATAAGAAACTAACAATCCAAGATGGATTGGATGTCTTTGGCTAATTTCACACCAGGACGTTGCGTTAGAGGGGACATTAAGGTCGCATAACGTCCCCCTAACTCAACGCCTGGTGGTGCTGGATCTGGACGTCAGAGTGAGCCGCGTTGTGCAGCTCATTCTGGCGTCAGTGATGCCGTGATGCGCACTCTTGTGTGCATGCGGCATCACATGGTCCCGCCGGCCAATCGCCGCACAGAGCGGCTGCTCCAGGAAGTAAACACTGCACGTCATAACGTGCAGTGCATATTAATTAGCCATGTGCCTGGCCGCTCTCTGCTCCTCCCCAACATTACTGAGCATGTGCAAGCAGTCTAACGCGGCTCAGCCGCGTCCAAAGTACTGCATGCAGTACGTTGTCTTGTGACGCAGCGTTACAATGTAACGCAACGTCCGCACTGTGAACAGCCCCATTGATTTTTCATTACTGTGCGGTGGGCTGCGTTACAGGCTGCTCTAACGTGCGCCTGTAACGTCCCACTGTGAAACCAGCCTATGACTCCTTACTCCCATTCAAGTACATTTACCCCATTGTGGGTTTTGAATACTGGATTTGGAGGTTCACAGGTGTGTTCTTACGGGTCTACATGAAAAGGGCGCCGGTAAAAAAAGGTGCCTGGTGGAGCCCATATATAGCAACTTCGGCTACAAAAAAAGGCGCCTGGTGTAGCCCATATAAACTTCGGCTACAAAAAAAAGGCGCCTGGTGTAGCCCATATAAACTTCGGCTACAAAAAAAAAGGCGCCTGGTGTAGCCCATATAAAAAACTTCGGCTACAAAAAAAAAAAAAAAAGGCGCCTGGTGTAGCCCATATAAAAACTTCGGCTACATAAAAAAAGGCGCCTGGTGTAGCCCATATAAAAACATAGGCTGCAAAAAAACTCCGGGATGTGTAAATTACTATTCCCCCCCTCCAGGCCGCCATGGATAGTGGGGGAATGAAATAATTCGGCTTCCAGCACTTGTAGCCCATATAAAAACATAGGCTACAAAAAAAAAGGCAATAATATGGGCTACAAAGGGGCACCTTACTGTAGCCGAAAACCTTGTAGCCGAAAAAATATGGGCTACAAAGGGGCGCCCTACTGTAGCCGAAAACCTTGTAGCCGAAAAAATATGGGCTACAAAGGGGCGCCCGCTTGTAGCCTATATCAAAACTCGGGCGCCCTTTTCTACACCTTATAGCCCATATTTCCAGAAATAACATTGATGTCTATGGCGGCGCCCTTTTCATACAGGCAGCTCGGGCGCCCTTTTCAACCGATCCCGTTCTTACAGTGGGTTGGCCTCCTGGTTCACAGTTGCTTTTTAACAGCTGTACCTGAAAAATGTAAGTACCTTCTTCCTCTTGGAGATGTTCAGAAAAAAACAAACTGATAATATTCTTTTGAAAATTGTCTTGATTAAAGCTTGTTTTAGTTCGTTATTGACAATCGCCATTGTGAAATGGTGAAATGGTGTGAAATGCACGCCCCCCCCCCACCTTTTAAAAATACAGTAGTGTACTTTTTTTTTTTTTTAGATTTCTACAAACCTACACAGAACAACTAACTGTCATCATTTACGTATTTTCTCACTGCTATTGCACTATTCACATAGGCTGATAGTAAACACTAAATATTTGTACACACATCAGATAAAAACCGTTTGTACATGAATGAGAATGATCGTTTTTTGCTTGCACAACCGACGATCGTTCATACAAACATTACGAACGATTTCCGACGATGCGTCTATACGACCGATATCGTTAGTCGTTCTTGATTCGTCCTGTTGGATTTTTAGTAACGAGCAATGATGAACGACCAAAGGGTGTACAGCTAATTCACCGATCTAGAACGATCATTCGACACAGAACGCATGCGCTACGTATACAGCCGCAGACTTTTCAGCCGTACGCGCGCGTTGAATGAATGAACGGTTTTTTATTTTATTTTTTGGGGGATTATTATTTTAGCGTTATGACACAGTCATTACTACCCACACTCACACTACACGCTCTCATGCATTCACACTCACTCTATACACCAACATACACACCAACTTATATGTGTCTCACTAAATGTATTTGTAGTGCTGCATACGTGTGAGGAAAAGCACATAGACACCATAGTTCTATTTAGTTTTTAATGTTAACTGTATAACAAAGATTGAAGTATTAAAATTATAAAAAGTATAATGAAATATGAGGAAATTATTTGCAAAAGGCCTCAAGTGTGTCTCGCAATTTTTCCATTTCCGTTTCTTTCATAACCTCAACATCATTTCAAGTTTGGTTAACGTCTGCCAGCAAGGCCTGAGCTGTTTCCTTATCTGTAAAAATGCAAAAGCATAATGTATTACTATGTAGCTACAGTTATTTTTCAAGGTTTTTACATAAGTAGAATGATTAGTATTACAGTAATAATAACACCCATGCAAAGTATTAATTGTATCTCCATTCATGTCATGCATGTTGTATGTAATAGAATCATGTTACAACACTGTGTACATTGGACTTGTTATTTGTTAAGGTTAGAAAATATATTTTTTTTTTTAGTGCAGATATTATACGACTTAACAGGTTACAGTGGTTTGTTTACAGCATGCATTAGATTTCAGTTTTGATTAGATTTTTTCGGACTATGCAAGTCAAGCATGATTAAAGCGGTTTAACACCCAGCATTACAACTTTGCTTTAAAAGATTGCTTACAGCTTACAAACTATTATGCCAGATTTTTTTTTAAGCAGAAATTCACTGAATGGGTTAAACATGACATTTTAGTGTTGGATTTAACTAGGAATCCGCATCCGTTCTTATCTTTTAGTTACAAATGTATCTTTATTTGGAATACAACTAGACCTTTGAAAAGCCTGCCGGGGAAGCCCTCTTTGTTCTCTCAGAGCAGTGTTTGTTTGTTACATTGTAGATAGATACATTTGTAACTAAGGGCCTGTACACACTGCTGCGCTTGCGTTGCGTTTTTAAAAACGCATGCGTTTTTAAAAACGCAAGGTCTTTTGAAAAAGAATGAAAATCGTGATGACTTGTACACACTGGTGCGATGCGTTTTTAGAAAAACGCAATCGCAGTGCCTGCTGCGCTTTTTTAAGCGCAGCGCATGAAAAACGCATTAAAAACGCATGCGCTTGCGTTTTTGCCTGCGTTTTTCAGAAGTCAGTATCCCAGAAGACTCTGCAATCTCCTGATTCCTGTTGAAATGTAAACTAGAAAAAAAACAAAGGATTCTTTAGCCAATCAGCAATTACAAGAAAAACGCAAACGCACAAAAAACGCAGGCAAAAGCGCATGCGTTTTTAAAACTACAGGCACTTTAAAAACGCATGCGCTTGCGATTTTGCTTGCGTTTTTCAGTGTGTACAGGCCCTTAACAAGCAAGCACGAGGAGCATTTCTAGCTAAATGCAGCACTAAAATGTCATGTTTAATCCATTCAGTGAATTTCTGCTAAAAAAAAAATCTGGCATAATAGTTTATAAGCTGTAAGCAATCTTTTAAAGCAAAGTTGAAATGCTGGGTGTTAGACCACTTTAATGTGATGTTAATATAATAATTGTTACGTATGTTATTGTAGTATAAAGACAACACGTGTTGTGCTCAGAATATTTACCTGTGTTTGTCGTAATAATTTCTTCATTAAGGCATTTTCTGTGTCCATCATTATTGTAGTCCCCAATGTAAGATGTAAAGGTATAAAAATGTCATTTTGTTTTGTGTTTGAAATCCTCATCCATGTCTGTTTATTACAGTAATTGTCCAATACAAAGTAGCCTCTAAATTAAGGCTGTAGACACATACATCTAACTTTTGTTTACCTCATACATGTGTGATGTGTAATAGTGTAAATATTTATTTCCCTGTAAAACAACTCGCTTTTAAAGAGACTCTGTAACAAATTTTTGAGCCTTATTTCTTCTGTCCTATAAGTTCCTATTACTGTTCTAATGTGGTCTATCTTACTGCAGCCTTTCCTACTTGCACTGTCTCTGTAATAAATCTTATCTCCTTTCCTCTGTCGTGTCTGTCGGGCTGAGGCTGGAATGTGCAGCACTGCTTGTCATTGGCAGAAGCTTTACACACCCCCTCCAAGCTCTGCATAAGTCACACAGTAAGCTAGTTCTCAGCCTATGATACTCTGATTAGAAGCCAGTCTTTTGTTTGTAAACATTGCCAAAAACTGTTAATTACAAGCCAGGATTGCAGCAGGGAGTGGCAGAAACAGCACAGAGGGGCACAGGAGAACATAAGGAATAGAATGGTATGATTTTTATTTTAAGAATTTTAGAGTACAGATTCTCTTTAAGAGTCGTGTCACAGTTATTTCTTAGTAATGTTGATCATGACATATGTATGTTATTTGAAGTGTGTTGATTTTTACTTCTAATCATTTCATGCAGAGGAGTAACTAGAAATCACGGGGCCCCCCTGCTAAACTTTGGATGGGCCCCTCGCGGCCCAAACAGATGATTGTGCTCCCATTGGCAGCTTCTCATTACATTCACTCTGTTCACCTCCCATGGAGCAGAACTGGCTCTGCAGACTCTGCCAGCATCACTACAGTACAGTACAGAGCACTTGGGGAGGGGTAGAGAGGTTGAGGCCAAGGCACTGTACACTACACTCTGCTACACACTAAGGTTGGAGTGTGATAAAAATATCTTGTGTGAAAATGTGTACTTTTCTTTATCACTGACTAAGCAGATGCTGTCCTTATAACAATTGTGCAGAAAGCTTTTTCCATCCTTGCTCTTAGTTGTCAGTATCTCCAGACAGGGAACATAAACTACTCCCCCTACGTTGCCCCCTGCGGCAGCATCCCTTGCAGGGTCTATTGTTACGCTCCTAATTTCATGTAGCTGGTGAAGTGTGTTCCGGTGTTAGGCATGGCACAGAAATGCAGACATCAACCCAGCAAACATAGAATCTGCTGCTACTTTGAATGAATAACTGTATCTGGTTTATTGCAAACTGGTTCAATGTCACTATATTCTTCTGGCATCATACCAAACTGGATCTGAAGTGTTATGATCCATTTTTTTTTAAAAATGGCTGAAGAAGCAATGTAAAGTTGCCAAAGTTAGCTCTAAAACATGTACAGTTAGTCATTTAAAATATGACAAAAATCAATGTTTGTTGTGTTGATGTCTGCATTAAGGCTGGTTTCACAGTGGGACGTGTTCCTTGCTTATGTCATATATCGGTTTATCGCCGATATATACATATGTCAGTTAGTCATTTGTAGTTTATTGATAGCTGTAATCGTAATACGCTAGGAAATCATACCTATTGTATCTTTGTGTGCGTTAAGTCTGTCTTCTTTGACTCTATTTTCCCGACTATTCTGTCCTGTCCTTGTGAGGCACGCCACCGCTGCAATCGCATTGGCTTCCTTATTCCAGTCTGTCTTGTCTTGGACGTTTGCTGTCACTTAAGCAGTGACTAGTTAAGCAAGCGTTCATTCTGTTACCTGTCCTGATCTTCTGAGTTCTGGTTTATGCACTCAGCGCTAACTTGCGCTGAGCCACTACAGTGGAAGGATTGTTTGTGGCTGTCGGATCTACGCCTGCTCTGTGCGCCATATCTCCTGTTGGAGTCAGTCCTCTCCTCCACTAAACTTGGGATATCCTTGTGCTAGCGTGTGTACCTCCTTCACGTCAGAATCCGCATTGTGTGCTGACCGTGGAGGATAGACTACCAAGCTTAACAATCATTTGGTACATTCATTTTATTGTACACATAAATAACTAGTCTGTTTCTTGGTATCTACAGGAAATGGTGAATCAGACGCTTTTTACAATGGTGATTTCCTACAGGAATGTATAGAACTATACCGCTCACACCCTTGTTTGTGGAAAATTAAAGCCCCTGAGTACAGAATGCGCCACAAAAAGACTCAAGCTTATGCAAGTCTGATTCAGTTGTGTAAACGCATTAACCCTCGTGCAACACAGCAATTTGTGAAAACTAAAATACAAAACCTTAGAACGGTGTTTAAAAAGGAGCTAAATAAAGTTTTAGACTTACAAACATCGGGTGCCTCTGCAGATGATGTTTACAAGCCGAGACTTCGGTATTATAACTTGCTAACATTTACTATTGACCAGGAGGTGGGCCGACAAACACTCACCAACATGGACAATGTAGAAAGTAATGATGCATCAACAAACAGTGGTACTTCACCAAACGTGGAAAATATCAATGATCAAAATGAGGATATTGTGGAAGGAGAAACAACAGATGACCAGGTACAAATTAGTGTTGACAATATTAATTTCGAATTTACTCAATAAGTATACACATTTAATTAACAATGTAGATTTAATGATTCATAAACAAACATTAATGACGAAATAAGATGGGCCTGTTATACTGGAAAGGTACTGATCCTGGCCCCTTGAAATAAGCCATGTATTGATCTCTGTTTAGTTTGGCATTGAATGTTGTGTTACGTGAGGCAGAAAGCTGCAGGTTGGTAAGAGGTGGGTTTTGTGAACGCCATTCGCCTGGAACAATAATCCCTGAGGTAAGGTTCTCCTGATCCACGCTGTTTGGGGGCATATAATGATGTGGCTGCTTACTACGTAAAAAGTTATGCAGAATGCAGCATGCATACACCACAAGGTCAATCTTATCAATGCGCAGGTTTATGGCAGTATGGAGCACTCTAAATCGGTTGGCTAAAATGCCAAAGGCATTCTCAACCACCCTTCTTGCTCTAGAGAGGCGGAAGTTAAAAATGGCCTTGTCATTATCTAAAGTCCTTTGTGCAAATGGTTTGACAATGTTGGGATGTAAAGCAAATGCTTCATCTGCTACAAACACATAATTTAAGCCACATTTGGTTTCTAAATTGTTTAGCAGATGAAGCTTCTTTACTTTCAATTGTGACATAACAACAACAACAACAACAAATAACATTTGTAAAGCGCTTTTCTCCCGTGGGACTCAAAGCGCATAAGCAGACCATCGTGGTACAGAGGAAGAATTTTATAAATCTGGAAATGCCAGGCTAAACAGGTGGCTTTTCAGTCTGGATTTGAATAGCTCCAGGGATGGTGCTGTCTTTACTGGGTGTGGTAGGGAGTTCCAAAGAGTAGGGGCAGCATGACAGAAGGCTCTGTCTCCAGATTTTTTGAGGTGCACTCTGGGAGTGACCAAGTTTATAGAACTTGCTGATCTGAGGTTGTGAGAGGTGTGGTGCAGCTTCAGCAAGTCCTTCATGTATCCAGGGCCCAGATTGTGCAGGGATTTGAATGTCAGCAGTCCAATCTTGAAGAGTATTCTCCATTCTACTGGTAGCCAGTGCAGTGAGCGAAGGATCGGTGTAATGTGACAGTGGCGAGGCTGGTTTGTTAGCAATCTGGCAGCAGCATTCTGCACTAATTGCAGGCGACGCAGGTCCTTTTTGGGGAGGCCAGCATAAAGGGCATTGCAGTAGTCCAGCCGTGATGTGATGAAGGCGTGGACTAGGGTTTGAAGATCCTCTGGGGGAATCAGATGTTTAATCTTTGCAATGTTCTTCAGATGAAAGAAGGAAGATTTAACTACAGATGAAATTTGGTTTCTGAAACTCAATTCCCCATCGATTAGTACGCCAAGGCTGCGCACAAGGTTGGAGCTGTTTATGTCTGAATTCCCAATCCTGATTGGTGTTGCTTTAGGATAGAGCTGTTTTGATGGCGAGCACTGGCTTTGGACAAACAGGACCTCAGTTTTGTCAGCATTCAGTTTCAACCAGTTATCATTCATCCATGCCTGAAGCTCAGCTAAGCAAGAGTTTATTTTTGGGGTAGGGTCTGTTCCACCAGGTTTGAAGGACAGGTATAGCTGTGTGTCATCGGCGTAGCAGTGGTACGTCAGGCCATGTCGTTGGATAAGTGTACCGATTGGCAACATGTAGATTGCAAGCAGCAGAGGGGATAGGATTGATCCTTGTGGCACTCCGAATTGTAGAGGTGCAGGTTTGGACATTATAGGTCCTAGGGATACTCTCTGTGTTCTGTCAGTGGAATGATCTGAACCACTGGAGGACTGATCCACTGATGCCACAGTACTCCTGCAGTCTGTTAAAGAGGAGCTGTTAGGTATAGGGTCTCAGAGAAAATAAACACATATATCAGTAGCTAAAGATTGGCTGTACTTACATTACATATGCATTTCACTGTCCACGTTTGGATTTCACAGAATTTGTATATAGTATATGCAGAGATAGATGCTCCTGACAGCTCATGGCAGGCTCCATGTTTGTGAAGCCAAATGTGTCGTCATGTCCTGCCTGCTTCTGATCACAGATAAGCTGGTTCTTGAACAACACGGTGTGCAGTGAATATTAATGAGCCATGTGGCTAGGAACAATAGCTGACTCCTGCAGTGAAACTCTGCCCCGAGATTTATCAGTGTTTCGCAATGGACTGATTAGAAGCTCCTGTACCGTCTCATTAGCAGCCGAGGGGAGGGCCCCAGAATGCTTTGCAGTTTAGCTGCGGCTTGCGTCTTTATGGGTCTATAACAGACTAAGATAAGCACACATCAAAGGTAACTGAAATGTTTATCTTCACTAATGGCTTTTGAGCTTCCTTCTAAACTGTTTAACACAGGAGAATAGAGGTTTAAATTAGCTTCTGCAGCCTGACAGTTACTCTTTAAGCAGGATTTTATGGTCAACTGTATCAAAAGCAGCTGAGAGATCCAACAGGATTAGGATGGAGCATTCCCCTCTGTCCCTTGCCATGAGCAGATCGTTGCAGACTTGGATGAGGGCTGTTTCACAGCTGTGGTGTTTCTTAAAGCCAGATTGTAGAGGGTCCAGGATGTTGTTTACTGACAGCCTGGTTTCAAGTTGCAGATAGACAGCCTTTTCAATAACTTTACCTAAGAAGGGGAGGTTGGAGACAGGTCTGTAGCTGCTCATAGCATCTGGATCCATGGAAGGTTTTTTAAGAAGGGGCTTGATGATTCCTTCTTTTAGAGAGGTAGGAAACCTCCCTGCTTGCAGAGAGCAATTTACTATTTTGTGAAATGCTGGACCAAGCAGGTCAGGGCATTTCAGCATATGTTTAGTTGGTCCAGGGTCAAGGTCGCAGGTTGTCTGGCGGAGACGACAGAGGATGTCTGAGATCTCTTCCTCACTAATACTTTTGAAGTCAGTCCAGGGTGTTAGGTTGTTTTTGCAGCTATTTCCATTAACATAGACATAAACACAGTGTTGTCTATTACACCCCCATCAGACATTCTTCCATTTTTTCCGATGTCCACCATAATAAACTCATAATGAGCGTTTACAAGAGCCATCAAAACAATGCTGTGAAATCCCTTATAATTGAAGTAATATGATCCACTTCCTTTGGGAGGGGTTATCCGGATATGTTTTCCATCTAATGCTCCACCACAGTTTGGAAAGTGCCAGAATTGTTCAAAATCTTCAGCTACAGCCATTCACTCAGCAGGATTGCTTGGTAACTGAAAAAAAAATAAAATTACAAAAATTAGCTTTTCTAATAATCTCATCTTTTGTTTGTACCTAGGAAAGTCCACACACAAGTGAAACACAAACAATGCGCTCTATGAGGGAGATTCCAGGAACAAGCGCTACTCAGAACACCAGCTCTGTGACATCGAATCCTACATACCAGGGAAGGACCCAAAAGAGGAACAAGAAGACAAGTAATGAAGCTGAAGGCAAACTTGATGAGGCTCTTGAGCAGGCAATTAATGCACTTAAAGAAAACGATGATGAATGTGACGCATTCGCTGTTGGTGTGTCCAAAAAAATGAAAAAACTTGAACCAGATCAGTGACATGCTGCAGAGGTTTATATAACTGACATATTATATAAAGGGGGATTAGGACAATTTAACACTCAGATTTCCACTTACACTAAAGAAACACAACCACCACAATTTATACCCACACCACCACCAATGCAACTAGCAAACCACCCACACAACTACCATACCAGTACTATGAGCCACAACAGCAGTATCAATACACACGTATAGAAAACACACAATCACTTGAACAAACACAGTACACACACTTATGAAAAAAAAAATCTTTTTGGAATGAGGTAAATTCCTACTACATTATTTGATAATGTATGGATTGTGAAAAAAAAACATCTCTCTACATAGATGTGCCTATGTTTATTCTGATTATGTTTACAAACAATGTAATTGTAATTAAATGTTTAATGATTACTTTATGTTGTGAAAAATATATAGTGACCATGAGTTAATAAAAACAAACTGTGTGAAAAATAATGTTTTTCAAGCATCTTCATTTTACATCATGATTTATTATTTGCGTCACACAAATTGGGGACAAGGTGTGTATTACAGACATTGTTTTTTTTCACTATACATCTCCTCATGGTTGAATCTCTTAAATTTTTATTGCTTACAACAGCATTTACTGAACAGCAGTTGCAAAGTGTTCGTTAAAAAATATTTTGAAAATGAGTAGCCTGCTATGTAACTATTTTGGCACTTAGGCCTGGTGCACACCAAAAAACGCTAGCAGATTTTGAAACTGTTTATTTTTCTGTAGCGTTTCAGCTAGCATTTTCTGGTTTTGTGAAGCGTTTTTGGTGTAGTAGATTTCATATATTGTTACAGTAAAGCTGTTACTGAACAGCTACTGTAACAAAACGCCTGGCAAACCGCTCTGAAGTGCCGTTTTTCAGAGCGGTTTGTATTTTTCCTATACTTAACATTGAGGCAGAAACGCATCCGCAATCCAAAATCTGCAGCAGCCCGGGAGTATGCGTTTCTGCAAAACGCCTCCCGCTCTGGTGTGCACCAGCCCATTGAAATACATTACCCTAGCGGATCCGCAGCCGCAAGCGGATCGCAAACCGCAGCCGAACCGCTCTGGTGTGCACTAGGCCATAAAGTGCTGTTAATGCAATGGAGTGGAAAACACACACATCCCTGAGAATACCCCATGAGGAGATGGAGTGGAAGCTAACCTGTCGGTTTGGTTTAAATTTCACTACCTATATGCGGACATTATGATTAGTGCAACTAGCTACATATAAACATTTACTTGTAGAGACATTAACGTATACCATTTTGAATATTTAAAGTGTACATATCTTCATATACTCTCCTTTAAGACATTGGAATTGCACAACAGGTCTCAGGAATGATGTGCCCAAGTGCCTGAGGTGAGATTCTTGTCCTGAATTTGAGATCTTGCAATGACCTCCCTGTAGCCAAAAAGCATAAGGTGGCCATTAACCTTTGTTCATCAGATATTGCTTTTCTCATCCATGTGTCCTGTTTGGATATTAAGGGTGTGACTTGGCTCAAGAGATCTTGAAAAATGGAGTCAGACATACGCAAATAATTTTTGTAGTCTTCTGGAGCTGACAAACGAAGTTCTCTTAATAAGTTCTCATCAGATATGTAGTCTCGGTCCTGCAGCCATGCCTTCGCCCAAAACCGACGCTTTCCCATGGGTTCTCCCCTTTTCAATTGAACTTTTTCTCTTACGTGCTGCACACAAAATGATCACCACACATGCAGCTCTTAGTTTTTTAGACAACATTGCGAAACCAAGTTTCAATAACCAGTTCGCCTTGCAACAAAATGTCGTCTGTTTGCACGAACGTTGCACACTACGCAACTTCCTCTTTTCTACCCGTCGCTCCAACACATCACTACCTTTAATCTACAGCATTTAATGATGACTTACCCGACGATCGTATCAGTACATTAATTGGTCGGTCTGTATTGTTATACGTACGTCATTTCCAATGTACATTACCTCACTTCCCTTAAAATATCGTTACTTACATCAGTTATGTGTTTATTGTACTTGGTCGTTGAACGGTCGTTACTTTAGTGATATCTGTCTGTGGTTGCTCGTTTAAAACGATCGTTCGTTTAAAAATGATCGGATGTGTGTACTTACCTTAAGAGTTCAGTGATGTTGCAGCACCAAACCAGTAATGGCCCAAAGGAAATTGGTCCTAATGGAAAGCCAGACAGTATTTTTACGAGTACCTTAATAGTACTACTGACAAAATGACAAACTCCTCACACATTTAGGCCCTGTTTACACTTAGTTAGTATGCATTAGTACGCATTAGTGCACGTTGGTACGCATTTTTCCATAGCAGTGCATTGGGAAGAAGACTTCAGTTAAAACGTGTTAAGTGTGAAAGGTGCCATAGGAAAACATGGGCATTACTTTGAAAATCAGTATTCTTTCAGTTATAACAACTGAGAGCAACTGATTAAGTGTAAAAGGAGCCTAAACGAACTGTGGGTAGCTATGTGGGAGGCAGCATACTATTGGAATGAACATTGGAAGCAGTGGCTGGATAGTGTACTGGTTAAAGAGGAACTCCAGTGAAAATAATGTAGTAAAAAAAGTGCTTCATTTTTTACCATAATTATGTATAAATGATTTAGTCAGTGTTTGCTCATTGTAAAATCTTTCCTCTCCCAGATTCACATTCTGACATGTATTACATGGTGACATTGTTACTGTGGGCAGGTTATGTAGCTGTTTCTAGCTGTTCTGGCTTTACAGACAGCTGTAAACAGCCATTTCCTGTCTGTTAACATTGTTACATTGTGGCAGTTTGCCCAGAGTACTGCGGTACCCAGAGCTTCTTGTGGGAGGGGTTTCAGCAGAAAATCAGTCATACAGCGCCCCCTGATGGTCTGTTTGTGAAAATCATTATATTTCTCATGTAAAAGGGGGCATCAGCTACTGATTGGGATAAAGTTCAATTCTAGGTTGGAGTTTCTCTTTAAGGGCACTGCCTTTGACATGGGAGATCAGGGTTTGAATCCAGGCTAGGGGCAGTACCTATTCAGTAAGGAGTTCAAGGCAAGACTTTGAGATGAGAATCACGCCGCACAGCGATCGCGATTGAGCAAAAACGAATCGCAAGCAAAGCGTCATAGTGGAAAAAGAGCACCGCAATTTACATGTTATCGCGGTGCTATAGCAATCGGAAAAATGGCTGCGATCCAATTTTTTAATTGGATCGAAGATAGTGGAAAAGAGCACTAAACGCTACGGTTTTGCGTTTTTAGGTGTGAATGAGCCCTAAGGGACACACGCTTCTATGTTACTAGAACAGGGATGCAGGCTGTGATCAGTGCAGGGCACTGCTGATGAGAAACGGCACATTCACATCATGCAAGGGCTGCAGTCAGACATCAGGAAAAGGTTAGTACAAATATCCTTTTCTCATCTATATATTTCTCCATGTTATATCTATTTAAAAAAAATTACCTATTTCATTATTGAATATATATATATATATATATATATATATATATATATATATATATATATATATATATATATATAAACTTTTTTTTTTTTTTTAGATTTATAAAAGCATGCCTACTTGCATCATTGAGGGCTGTGGACATGGAACCGGACGATCTTCTAAAGATGCTACAGTCATACTTCATGTATCTCCTAAGGATAGTACTACAATTAGATTGTGGTTTGAGAGCACGGGCCAGAACTTTCAAAAACCTTGATTTACTTGTTTCCAAAATATTGGAACATAAATCCACTGATCTCTTTAGACTTTGTTCAGCACATTTTGTCTAAAAAAACCGCCACTGCCACTACAACACCTGAGGCAAAAAAATGTATGCAACTGTTGCAAACAAGTAATTGGAAGGGAAAAAGCCACCATGATGGACTCATGTACACAGACTTAGAGACTGAGGACCTATCCGGAGAAATGCATGGTGCTCATGTTGCACTACCTTTTTATTCATTTTCGACACCATTGAAAGAAGGTCAAATGATTTACCAAAGTCAACCAGTAGAACATTTCACTGCAAAAGAAAGTCCCATAAGACCATCCACGTCTTTAGCTAAACCAATCAGTATTGCAGTTACTGAAGTTCCCACTCATACTGATGTACAACTAATTGACCCAACAAACATTCCTGAAACTGAAATGGATATAACTGATGCTTCTGAAAAGGACAATTCCAGTGGAGAAGAATTCAACATCAAAAACATAAGTGTAACTGAGTCAGAACGATCGACCAGCCACAAGATTGCTTTCGAAAATATGTTGAGATGAACAAATTTTTAATTTTTTAAACATGTCTGGATGAACTCCTTTTAAAAGTGAAATGCCAGGCTGACCCTATGTGTCAAAAACCTGTGATCAAAACCAACAAGCAAAAGGATGGATCTGCCATCATAGTTTGCGGTGCCTGTGAAGATGGACATGAGTTTAGGATTTTTGAATCTCAACCAAAAATTAAAAAAAGACATGTGGGCAATATCCTTATTGCAGCATCAATTATCTGTTCAGGTTCTTCTTATACAAAGACTGCAGAATTTCTTGATATGTTGGGAATGAAAAAGATTGGAAAAACATCCTTTCATAATTACCAAAAACAATTCTGTTATCCGGCTATACTTAATGCGTGGGTAAAAGAACAAGAGGACATTCATGAGGACATTAAAAATATACCAGCTACTCTTGGAGGCGATGGCCAGGGCCACAGCCCTGGCCATAGTGCCAAATACTGTCTGTTCATTTATGGACCTAATGACAAATAAAATTGTGGGCTTTGAATTAGTGCAGGTTACCCAATGCAGTTCTTCTGGAGCCATGGAAAAATATGGCTTTGAGAAGTGCATAAATCGAACTTCGCCACGTGAGTATTCGCAAAGTGATGCATGAGACTTACACATCTACAGACCATCAGTTTGATGTGCGGCATTTTGGCAAAAGCATAAGCAAAAAACTGAAAGTGGCAAGCAAAAGAGCAGGATGCTCAGCACTAAAGTTTTGGATTGACAACATTAACACACATTTCTGGTGGTGTGTGAAATTCTGCAACTACAATGAGGACCAGCTGATGGGAAACTGGAAAAGTCTACTCCATCATGTGATAAACGAAAATCAGTGGTTTGAGGATAGTATTGGTAAAAAAAATGTGCTCACGCTCACGAGTTTTCCATACAGAGAGGTCACTTCCTGCTAAAATTAGCATTCAGTGACGTCTTTCCCCTCCGTGATTTTTCCGCATGTTTTTCCGCATGGCTTGCGGTTCACGCGTATGTGTCTGTTGCTATGTCGCCTATCGTGATGTTAGCAATAGCCGTGACGAGACAGAGTTTGCGACCATGTGTCCGCATTGGATAACTTTTTGGCGTACGTGTCATTAAGTATGCAATTAACTGTTTACAATGGAATGGGTACGCGTACATGCGTCATAAAGTCTGCGTCCGCCTGGCGTGCGCTCCATTAGGCGGAAGTACAGATTAATGCTGCCCACCGGGAGTGTGACATTGATCCCAAACGTGCACTCTCACCTTTCAGCCTATTGGCTTACCAGCCGGATTGCATAGCTCTGATTGGGGGACAGCCACCTGCAGGTTAAACCTTGATTGACAGGTAATTGATTTAATTGCTGATTGTTAACCAGACATATCATTGTGTATATAAGAGGGGGTTTCACATGTATTCAGATGTCCTGATGATGCGCCACACACTATTGGCGTGAAACAGCTGTAGACCTTTCCCCCACTGATTTGTACTCTCTTCAGCAATGGTACTGTACCTTTAACTTTTTCTAATTAATAAATGAAACTGAATTTTTGCATTGGATGTGCGTGCCCGCTTTTCTTCTTTTTTGGATGTAGTGTGGACTAATACTGGGCTACTGCACTCCTTATGCTTAAGTCACGGTCCTGTGCACTGACCTTCCTTCAAATTGCATGAAAAGACTGTTCCTCTTTGTCAGTAGCACGGACCCAGCGTTACAGACTACTGAACGCAGTGACCAATATGGCACAGTCCGCATTGCATGCAGGCCGACAAGATGTGGATTCCTTTTTGGAAGACGAGATGGAGGTTTCCTCTGCCACACTTGAAACCAAAAGCCTGGAAAATAGATTATGCAATCTAATGGAGAGAGAAGTGAGAAAATATTGGACAATTGCCACTTTAAAAAAATACAAATCAGTGGGGAGAGCTCCTAGGGGAGTACGTTTTTATAAGTTTTTTAATGCAATCTAAAACCCGACCATCAGCTAAAGAGAAGTGTGACACTTTATTCAAAAAGTTTTGTCTTGCTTTACCTCGATCTGGTTATTGAGGAGAATGAAACAGATTATTAGGAGATTACTGATGAATTAGAGCAAGTAAAGAAAACCATCAGAGGACTCTAATGAGGAACATCTTCAATCCTGTGTTTGTAAGTTTGAGAAGAGACTAATCCCTCTTCAGGAACAAATTATAAAAAAGATAAGAACCCTAAATTTGGACGTGACCGCCTGGACTATGAACAAGATAAAGTCTTCTCCTGGCGTCAAAACCAATCTGGTGATCAAGCCAGAAAGAGAAATAAGCGCAGGAGGAGGAAACAATCCTTCTGGGAATGGTTCCGGATTCGATACAACTTTAGGGTCCTCGGTTGGATCCCCTAAATCCGGCAGTAACAGCAGCTAATCCTCTGGAGATGAGGCCCCTTTGGGAGGAGGAGTAAAACCAGACGCGGCGCAAAAAAGGTAAAAAGGGATTATGAAACAAGTCTCTTGAAACCGACAGGTGAGATGTTCCGAGAGGAACAGAGACAAGAAGAAATGAAGGTCTTAAGCTTTCTGGAGTTCCCCTTGCTGATGCTGTCATATCACTTCTTAAAAAGGGACTGTCATTCTGCCCTACGATGGACTTTGATCTTGCTCCTTTTGAAAAGTAACTTTTTTGAATACTCGCAAATTGGCCCTACAGAGGTTTTATTCCACTGCCCGGAAACCCGAGAACTCCCTTGCTGCCCCGGACACAGTTCAGATACCATTGTTGGTGGGGTCTTCCGCTAACTATTGGGACACATGTACCCTGCAGGCTGTTTGTGATCTCTCAGAAGTTGGAACTCCTAATGTGGTGGACAGGAATAGACCACTGCCTTATGATATAGGTAATAGGTCTACCTTTAATCCACCTACAATTCCGGGGGGCTCGGTTAAACTTTTCCAGCAAAGAGTACTCATGGATTGCAAAGCATTAATCTATCCAATAAGTCATCCCAATCTTTCTTTGGCAGAGAAAAGATCTCTACAGTGGTTACGGGATGTGAGTCTTACCACACAATGATATCTCTTATGCCCACATTGGCCTATTAGGGCATGTGTCTTTTCTATCCATTGTTTTGTGCTACTGCTTTACTCTTTTTTGTTCTCATTTGAGAACAAGTTTGATATCTTTTATTACTTCGGTTTTAATATTGTGTGTAGTGATACACTTTGTTGTATTGTTTTAGATTTTCATGCACTTTTTGGAACTGACCTGTACCCTGGCTCTGCCTTCTTGAGTGACACCGCCCTCATTGAGGTGGATAGGAGGTGGAGCTATGGACCGGGTGTGTACTAATATGTCAAAGGTTTTCCATGCAAACTCAGCTATGATTAAGGACCAGTAGGTCCGAAACATGTCAGTTTGAGATTCCATGTTTTAATACAGGATATGTCCTAACAATAAAGAGGATTCGTGGTGAATTGGTGCGGACCTTTCTTCTGTTGGAAAGAGTACTCATGGATTGCAAAGCATTAATCTATCCAATAAGTCATCCCAATCTTTCTTTGGCAGAGAAAAGAGCTCTACAGTGGTTACGTAATAGATCAGATCTGAGAGTAAAGGAGGCAGACAAGGGGAGTGGTCTTATCTACTGTGGGTTACCAAGCAGAGAGTGTATTCGTCAATTGCAGGATAGATCCACCTACTCTAAGATTTCGGTCGATCCTACTTCTGATTATCTCATACAATTACGGAGGTTATGTTCCAGGGCTGTGATAGAGGGGGTCCTAGATAGAGCCACAGCTAACAAGCTAATTCCCACACATCCTAGGAGCCCGGTGTGGTTTTGTATCCCCAAGATACATAAATCTCTTGAAAACCCACCGGGACGTCCTATTGTGTCTGCAATCGGCTCTTTGACGGAACCACTGTCACAGTACCTGGATTTCCAGTTAAGACCTCTCTTAAGGTCTATGCCCTCCTTTGTGGGAGATACTACAGAGGTGATCAACACTTTGGGTAATATTGAGTGGCACAGATCTTACCATCTGGCATCAATTGATGTAGTTTCACTATGCAGTAAAATGTGTCATGCAGATGGGTTGGCCGCGGTGCAACAGTTTTTACCCTCCCTTGTTGAGGATGACGCCCTCCAGTGGTTTGTGATGGCGGGTCTGGAGTTTGTCCTCACCAGGCACTCATTCCTCTTTGACCATGAATGGTACCATCAGGAGGTCGGCACTGCTATGGGGACCCCTGTGGCCCCTACCTATGCCGGCCTCTTTATGGGCCATTTTAAAGGCTAATTACATCTATTCCCAGGGGAATGGGTTCCTGAATCGGATAAAACTCTGGACCCGTTACAATCGATGACATTCTGGTAATATGGTCAGGTGACTGGAAGGAATTCGAGGAATTCATGAGCTATATCAATGACAATGATGTCAACATGTCGTTTACACACCATTGGGGTGATCAGAGCCTTGAGTTCCTCGATTTACATATCTTTGTCCGGGAGGGCTCTATCCTCACTAAAACATATAGGAAGGAAACAGCGGTCAACTCATTGTTGCATGCTACAAGCTACCATCCACCAAGTACGATAAAGTCTTCCTTATAGCCAGTTTGAGACTGAGGCGGAATGCCAGTACATGGGAAGATTTTGTGTCCCAGTCAGAGGAGTTGAAAGACAGATTTCTTATGAGGGGATATAGTCTGAAGGAAATTCAGGAGGCCTTTTATAAAGTTTCAAAAAAGGATAGGAGTGAGTTATTAAAATCCTCTAAACGGATTAATCAAGAGCGTTTTTATATGCATTTTACTTACTCCCCTATGTATGAACAAATTAAAGCCTCCATCAATAAAAATTGGTGGATTACCCAGCAAGACAAAACGTTATCTAAAAAGAGTGAATTACCTCCCTGCATATCCTATAGATGTAGTCCTAATCTAAAAGACAAACTTACCTGCAGCGAATTTGTCAGCCCCCAGACTCAAACGTGGTTGGGTGCCAATCGCCCGGCGGGTAATTACCGTTGTGGCCGATGCTCATGTTGCAATTTCAATTTCATTACTAGGGGTAGCTCCTTTGCCAGGTTTGGAAAGATCTGCAGATTTAAACAGTTTATAAATTGTCAATCCAAAGGTCTGGTCTATGCGCTCACCTGTCCCTGTGACAGAATTTATGTGGGAGAGACCACTAGACCTCTTAAGGATCGGTATCAAGATCACTGCAGATCCGTCCATAGCGGTATAGGGAGCCCCAAAGTTATTGAGCATTTTCGATCATCACATCAGGGCGATGTCACCCTTCTGCGTTTCTTTGGAATATAAATAGTTACTAGAGACTGACGTGGGGGTAATTGGCATAAAAAGCTGCTACAGAGAGAATCCTACTGGATTTCCTTCTTTAATGCTACTGGACCTTTGGGTTTAAATGAAAAAAATAATCAGTCTTTTTATAGACATAGATTTGCATGATTTAGCTTTTTATACATATTGCTTCCTGATGTGCTTTTTAAATGTTTGTATTCCCTTGTTCTTTTTGATTTAACAATGATATTGGTTTGGTTTCCTCAGGTGCAGTTGGCTGTCCCCCCTCATTGATTGGTAGACTGAACTGTGTCCTGGGTGGTGAGTGTGTATTAACTTACTGTTGTATTGAGGTTAGACTATACTGGTGTTATTGGGAATATGATCCACTTCCTGTTTTTTTTAAATTTGGCTCGCAGCAGTTATCACGCTATTGGGTCTGACACACTCACTGATGGGCTGGGGAGTTTTCCATACAGAGACGTCTTTCCCCTCGGTGATTTTTCCGCATGGTTTTCCGCATGGCTTGCGGTTAACGCGTATGTGTCTGTTGCTATGTTGCCTATGGTGATGATAGCAATAGGCGTGAAGCAACGGATTATGCGACCATGTGTCCGCATTGGATAACTTTTTTGGCGTACACGTCATTAAGTATGCAACAAATTGTTTACAATGGAATGGGTACGCGTACATGCGTCATAACGTCCGCGTCTGCATGGCGTGCGCTCCATTAGGCAGAAGTACAGATTAATGCTGCCTCAGATGGACTCATGTACACAGACTGAGAGACTGAGGACCTATCCGGAGAAATGCATGGTGCTCATGTTGAACTACCTTTTTATTCATTTTCGACACCATTGAAAGAAGGTCAAATGATTTACCAAAGTCAACCAGTAGAACATTTCACTGCAAAAGAAAGTCCCATAAGACCATCCACGTCTTTAGCAAAACCAATCAGTATTGCAGTTACTGAAGTTCCCACTCATACTGATGTACAACTAATTGACCCAACAAACATTCCTGAAACTGAAATGGATATAACTGATGCTTCTGAAAAGGACAATTCCAGTGGAGAAGAATGCAACATCAAAAACATAAGTGTAACTGAGTCAGAACGAAGTTTTCTGGAAAAAAGGATTGCGAAAGAAACACTGCCGATCGACCAGCCACAAGATTGCTTTAGAAAATATGTTGAGATGAACAAATGTTTAATTTTTGAGACATGTCTGGATGAACTCCTTTTAAAAGTGAAATGCCAGGCCGACCCTATGTGTCAAAAACCTGTGATCAAAACCAACAAGCAAAAGGATGGATCTGCCATCATAGTTTGCGGTGCCTGTGAAGATGGACATGAGTTTAGGATTTTTGAATCTCAACCAAAAATTAAAAAAAGACATGTGGGCAATATCCTTATTGCAGCATCAATTATCTGTTCAGGTTCTTCTTATACAAAGACTGCAGAATTTCTTGATAGTTGGGAAAGAAAAAGATTGGAAAAACATCCTTTCATAATTACCAAAAACAATTCTGTTATCCGGCTATACTTAATGCGTGGGTAAAAGAACAAGAGGACATTCATGAGGACATTATAAATATACCAGCTACTCTTGGAGGCGATGGCCAGGGCCACAGGCCTGGCCATAGTGCCAAATACTGTCTATTCATTTATGGACCTAATGACAAATAAAATTGTGGACTTTGAATTAGTGCAGGTTACCCAATGCAGTTCTTCTGGAGCCATGGAAAAATATGGCTTTGAGAAGTGCATAAATCGGACTTTGGAAAAAAAAATTGACATTCTTCACTTGGCCACTGATCGCCACGTGAGTATTCGCAAAGTGATGCGTGAGACTTACACATCTACAGACCATCAGTTTGATGTGCGGCATTTTGGCAAGAGCACAAGCAAAAAACTGAAAGTGGCAAGCAAAAGAGCAGGATGCTCAGCACTAAAGTTTTGGATTGACAAAATTAACACACATTTCTGGTGGCGTGTGAAATTCTGCAACTACAATGAGGACCAGCTGATGGGAAACTGGAAAAGTCTACTCCATCATGTGATAAACGAAAATGAGTGGTTTGAGGATAGTATTAGTAAAAAATGTGCTCACGCTCACGAGTTTTCCATACAGAGAGGTAAATTCCTGCTGAATTAGCATTCAATGACGTCTTTCCCTTCGGTGATTTTTCCGCATGGTTTTCCGCATGGCTTGCGGTTCACGCGTATGTGTCTGTTGCTATGTCGCCTATGGTGATGTTAGCAATAGCCGTGACGCGACAGATTATGCAACCATGTGTCCGCATTGGATAACTTTTTGGCGTATGCGTCAATAAGTATGTGATTAATTGTTTTCAATGGAATGGGTACGCATACATGCGTACATACGTCCGCGTCCGCCTGGCGTGCGCTCCATTAGGCAGAAGTACAGATTAATGCTGCCTCAGATGGACTCATGTACACAGACTGAGAGACTGAGGACCTATCCGGAGAAATGCATGGTGCTCATGTTGAACTACCTTTTTATTCATTTTCGACACCATTGAAAGAAGGTCAAATGATTTACCAAAGTAAACCAGTAGAACATTTCACTGCAAAAGAAAGTCCCATAAGACCATCCACGTCTTTAGCAAAACCAATCAGTAAACGAACATGAGTGGTTTGAGGATAGTATTAGTAAAAATTGCGCTCACGCACCCCTCACTAGTCAAGAAGTGGAAGAAGGACATTGGCTACATTTTGAAGCTTTGGCATTTCAAACATTACAAAAAATAGTTCTTGACAAGGCCTTGACTGATGATTTCAAGCATCTTACTAGGGGATGCCACTCCGGTCCTCTTGAAGTATTTCACAGCAATGTGCTTAAATATCGTACAAAAAGACTACGTTTTAGCATCGACGGAATGGAAGCAAGAACAATTCTTGCTGCTTTGTCAAACAATCATGTTTCTAGAGAACGTGTAATTACAAAAAACAAAACAGGAGAGTGGGGACATAGGGTCCAAACAGTTCACAATTTGTGCACCAAAGGGTAGAAACAAATGGATTGCAAAACCACTGTACGAAAAAAAAAATGACTATGTGAAGGACATTCTGGCTGAATGTCTTCAATTTGCTGAAGGAACAGGACAAACCAATTGGGTTTCGAAGGCAGATAGTGTGCCCAAAAAACATTTTAAAAAATTGAGCCGCCATCAAAAGAACTGATTCGTAAACCTAAAAGTCGATTCTCATCAGCTACAGAACGTTTTTGAACTAATACCATCCTAATGATTAATATAATTACAATTTTATGCATAGGGTTGGTCACCATTTGTCCAGTTGCAAATTGTTTAAATCTCCAAAACACTCATGCGCCTAAGAATAAAATTTATTTAAGATCACATATTAAAATATCATATAATTCCATAAAATATGAATAGAAGTATAAAATTGCAAGCAAACACTAATTCACTCGCTCAGTAGCACTTCCCTATGGTGATTTAGCTTGGCACACACCACAACCAATAACCCTAGGTTGATTTTCTGAGCAATCCTCGTTTTCTAGCATATACTTGCATAAACCATAAAACAATAAACAATAAAACCTAATAGCAGCGCTGCTTTAAAATATATTGCCGGCTCTTCCCTTTTGTAGCACCAATCTCCACAATACAGTTCCAATTACGGCTCCATTTAAAAGATAAGCTTTATATAGCACCACATCAACCAGCATCAGATCAAATGACGTGCTCCGATTTTGTATTGCACAGTTCAAAAGCATGTTAAGTGGAGACAGTTCAGAGCTTGGCATAGCACTAAACCAAACGACAAGCTTCAATGTTGTACTGCACAGTTCAATGGCTAATATAGCGTTGTATCGTACAGCTCGATAGCTAGTGCAGCATGCGGAGGTAAGCAGCTGATACCTGAAGTTTTCCAGTTCCGCAAACGTTCGACAGCAAGAGCCCCGGCCGGCGACTCATACATTGATCTCCCGACTTTCTCAAACTTGAGCGGATAGCTGATAAACTAGTTCCACGGACTCCACCGGAACTTCGAGGGTGACGTCACCTCTAGAGAAACCCAATGCCGACTAGTTTCGGTAGACACGCCTACCTTCCTCAGGGCGTGATCTCATTGGTTCACCAGCTCTTTTTCACTTCATAACTCCGCCTCTTATCCTACGCTGCTCGCTCTGAAATCCGGATACTTCTTCATAACGATACTTCGTCTTTTACCCTGCAACATGTGTATAGGTTCATTTTTTAATTGTTAAAAGTGTACAGTTCCACATCTAAATTCAATCCCTGTGGAGCCAGACTGTCCAACATATAAATCCAGTTCGTTTCCCTCCGTGACATACTTTTAATATAATCTCCTCCCCTCCATTCCTTCTCCACCACATCAATCGCATAAAACATAAAGGTCTGCAAGGTAGATAGCTGCATGATTTTGTATTAATATGTGGTAATGCGTTGATTTAATGGGAAGAGTGCAATATTAAAAAAAGGCCACATGATGGCGACTAGAGCACAGAAAGTTCATGAATACTGCAATAGCCATAGTATTTGATGTAAAAGTCAATAAGCAGCTATAAAAAGACCCCACTAGATGGCGCCAATGCACAGGTCCTTAAGAAATCACTTTAAAGTGGTGAAACGCGTTGATCTAGTTTGGTCCTGACAGGCCACCGTCCCTGGATTGTGTAACGCACTAGCCTACCTGCTCGAGTGCGGCGTTTCAGCCGGTAGCCGGAGCAGACGAGAGAATGACAACAGCACTGGCTCTGCAAGGCCTCTCTTCACGTGGGGAGTGGACGCCCGCGTAAACAGCCGTACCGTAGAGGCGGTCGAGCAGCGCAACTTCATCTGCAAGGCAAAGACACGAAATCCATTGCTCGCGGGAGACAGTACAATCCAATATCCAAAGTGCACTTGGAGACGGTGGTGGAATGAAGGACATCTTTTTAAAAAGCACCTTAAAGGGACACTTAAGTCAAACAAAAAAAAATGATTTTTACTCACCTGGGGCTTCCAATAGCCCCCTGCAGCTGTCCGGTGCCCTCGCCGTCTCCCTCCAATCCTCCTGGCCCCGCCGGCAGCCACTTCCTGTTTCGGTGACAAGAGCTGACAGGCTGGGGACGTGAGTGATTCTTCGCGTTCCTGGCCACAACAGCGCCATCTATGCTGCTATAGCATATATCATATACCATATAGCAGCATAGAGGGTGATAATGTGTCTGGGAACGCGAAGAATCACTCGCGTCCCCAGCCTGTCAGCTCCTGTCACCGAAACAGGAAGTGGCTGCCGGCAGGGCCAGGAGGATTGGAGGAAGACAGTGAGGGCACCGGACAGCTGCAGGGGGCTATTGGAAGCCCTAGGTGAGTAAAACTATTTTTTTTTTGTTTGACTTAAGTGTCCCTTTAAGGATACGTGAGTTTGCTGGCCAGCAGGACTAATCATTGTGAGCACCTCTGTGTCTATCCTTTTTATTCCTTACAGGATTATAGGGTGACTTAAAGGGAACTGAACTTTTAATGTGCTAACGAGTGAATACTAGCAAATATCTGCATACCCACCCAACCCGATTGCCAAGCAGTGTGAGTTCACATAGGAATTGTTGGATGGCATTTTTTTAGGGTATTGTAACTGTGGGAATTAGTGTCCAGCGCATGTGTGTTCCTTGTTTTATGGGAGTAGTGCAATATTGAGTCCACTGTGTGCAATTTGAGGCTTACTACACTTTTTTGCAAAACAAATGTGATTCTTTGTAATTTATTCATATTGATACATTGTGCAAGGCACAGATTTGTGATTGATTTAGTTAATTCAAGACATGGCACCAATTCGTATCATGTGGCGTTTGGAGGTCAGGGATTTCATGCGTTTGACGTATAAGAGGCAGTGAATTTTTCAATCAATTTTTAATGTGAGAAAATACAGTAGATAGTTGTACCAATTTTAAATATAATATCTATAATTTTAATAAGTTTAACCTGTTTCTGCCACGGTCTTCAACTTGAACAGTATCGTAGTTTGTTGTTAGAAACAGGAAAATGAATGCCCACTCTTCATTCATACACAAATTTGGAATCATGGGGTGCTCCAGTATGCAGGTCATATTGTTCATTTTTGTAAAAATATTTGCAACTTCAGTACAACACACAGATTCAATTCCGGTTGGTATGGTAGTGCAATTTTTGCTGTGACACTATCATATTTGTCCAATACGCTCCCTCTGTGTATCGTCATAATATTCTGGGTTCAAAGGATCGAATATCGGGTTGACTGGAAAACTGGGAGTTTCCACATCAGATCCATTTCAGATAGACATCTCGGCATGGAGCAAATCAATCTGTGAATAAAAAGTTTATGAATAATTTTCAAAATTATTATATTATATTAATACATTATTCTTTTTTATAATGTTGAATAAAAAAATGTTATGGTTCCTTGATACTGTAATTGTACACTAGAGTTTTTAAAAAATTAAATTGAATACAAATGATACTGTTGTAATTAGTCTAAGTGGCATAGACAGTGCACATATTCATCAAGCATGTATACTATGCTGCCCTATGATAATGCACTACAAAAGACAAATCTATGTATGCTCAAACATTTAATTATTCACGAAATATGTTTTTTTTTTATAATTTTGTAAACGTGATGAAAAACTACTAGGCATTCAGCATATATAGGTAGGTAGGTAGGTATTGGGTCCTTCAGCATAGGTAGGTAGGCATAGGAGACTTCAGTATAGGTAGGTAGGCATAGGGGGACTTCAGTATAGATAGGTAGGTATAGGGGCTTTCAGTATAAGTTGGTAGGTAGGTAGGCATAGTGGACTTAAGTATAGGTATGTAGATATGTATGTAGGTATAGGTGCCTTCAGTAGTTATGTAGATAGGTAGGTAGGTTGCTGGCTGGCTGCCGGCCCCCCATCCTCCTCCCCCTCCCACCGCACAAGCAGTGGCTTATCTATGACTAGTTCAAGCAAATAAACTACAGAGCACATGTCCCTCCACAGCCTCGATGTCCCTCCACACTATTATACAGAATGATCTGTTTCAGCTAATTACGCGATTAGCGTCATTAGCAGATGCTGCTCAATAGGGGAAAAGTCAGGAGTACAAGAGAGGTCTGCCACTGTGCTCTCTACACGCTATAACAAGGCAGGTAATTTCGATGCTTGTGTAGTGAAGTGGGGCGGGGGACAGTCGGAGGACTCAGCGGACAGAGTCACTGCCATCTGAGGACTGCAGCCTGGAAGGGAGGCAAGGGGGCACTCAGTAGGGATGCTCGGAATTGCAACTTCTTGTTCCGTGGTAATTCTGCATACTGCCGCTCCGGAATTCCGCTACCATTTCATTCCGGCGGTATTCCGGAGCTTTCCGCGTGTATGTTTCCGTATTTTTTATGCGGACTTCCGTAATTTACGTTAGCGTTGCTCAGTCCGTCTTTTTGCTCATTTACTGATTGTTTTTGGTTTCTTCTGCCTTTTAAGATGATATGAAGATTGTGTTTAAGAGTGTATAGTCAATAAAGTTGTTGTATATGGTCTAAATTTGTCATAACAGCGTTCTTTTGTGAATTTCCGCCCATTTTTCTGGAATTCCGGATTATTTTCAATTATGCACTGGTGGGGGCGGCTCCCTGGAGGAAGTCCGTAGTTTTGTCAATTCCAGGTAGTTCATGCGAAGTTGTGGAGTCTGGACAGTGTGAGTGACCTGGAGGAGTGCATTTCAAGTGCTATTGAGGTAAGTGAGTAATATGTGTATATATTTTTACATATATGTGTATGATGAATGCAATTATTCCATTTTTTTTGGTTAGAAACAAGTTACCATTTTTGTGTTTGACACTGACCTGTCAGTCATTTGTATAGGATGGCATCATGTTGCATTTGGAGATTTGTGGCATGCACTTTCAGGGCATTAAGTTCCCTTCGCGGGCATGTAGGGGCGTTTTTTTTTTCAGACCACATGGTGGAGGAGGGCCGGTGTTAGGACCCAGGCAGCTAAATCGGGTTGCAAGGGTTAATGCTGCTGATGGGCATTATGGGGTTAATGTATGACTTGCGTGACTTTGCACATGCTCAGTAGCATTTGTATGCTATTTTGTCGGGTATGCTAAAATGTTGGAACACCGGCAGATCGACACAACCACCCCCACAGAGTACAACCAGATTGGCAGCAGATTCTCCACAATATGCAGTCAGATTGGTTGAAACGTGCCCACAAAGTGCAGTCAGATTGGTTGCAGATGAGCCCACAAAGTGCAGTCAGATTGGTTGCAGATGTGCCCACAAAGTGCAGTCAGATTGGTCGCAGATGTGCCCACAAAGTGCAGTCAGATTGGTTGCAGATGTGCCCACAAAGTGCAGTCAGATTGGTTGCAGATGTGCCCACAAAGTGCAGTCAGATTGGTCGCAGATGTGCCCACAAAGTGCAGTCAGATTGGTCGCAGATGTGCCCACAAAGTGCAGTCAGATTGGTTGCAGACGTGCCCACAAAGTGCAGTCAGATTGGTCGCAGATGTGCCCACAAAGTGCAGTCAGATTGGTCGCAGACGTGCCCACAAAATGCAGTCAGATTGGTTGCAGATGTGCCCACAAAGTGCAGTCAGATTGGTTGCAGATGTGCCCACAAAGTGCAGTCAGATTGGTTGCAGATGTGCCCACAAAGTGCAGTCAGATTGGTCGCAGACGTGCCCACAAAGTGCAGTCAGATTGGTCGCAGATGTGTACAAACAAATCAACAGAAGTTATAAAGTAACACCTCCAATATCAAGCAAGCGTGTCAGCTGTATAATGTGACACGCTCCTGTAATAACCTGTAATGTTCGTCACCCAAAATCTGATTAATTGATGATCTGCAGTATCACCAACAAAGCAGATAGAATATCTGGTTATATGTCGATCTGTAGAATCGCCAATAATCACATATGCTAGAGTGAGACGAGACACCAGATCATACACTGAATGGAGTGTTAGTGTACCAGGCAAGATACACTGGATAACAATAATATGCATACAATAATGAACAGTATACCGACTGTAATTCCTCAGTGGAGTTGAACCACTGGATGGGAACACTGTACGGTCTCCTAGTGATAATGGTTCACAGGAGCAATGATTCTCAGTGAAGGAACTCACTGAGAGATGCAGGGTCAGACCGACAGAGTTTGGCAACAGATTGGCAGATATAGGTACAGAATCGATAAGCAGGTTCAGTCTAGAGTAAGCAGATGTCAGCAACTGGATCAGAATAGCGAAGTACAGAATCAGCAGGCGAGAGAAGAGCCAGGATACAAACACAGTCATTCACAAATAGTACAATGTATACTCTATAACACCAGGGGAGTGTTACGACAAGGAATTACTGATTACAGCTATCAATAATAGCAAAATAACAAACTAATCTAGCTATGTGCAGATAGGCCGGTTTCCTCCTGGGTTCAGTGCACTAGGATCTGACTAGGTCTGAGTGCTAACACGTGAGCATTCGCAACAGCAGACAATTGACAACTGTGAGCGGCGGCCTTATATGTCAGAGGATATTCACAATCCCCGCCCATGATCTCCTAGCCAATCATCCGCTAGCAGGCATGACCAAAAGTCAGCTGACCGGCTTGTACGCACGCCTCCTCCTATGCAGCGCGGACAAGCCAGAACGCCGCCAGCTCCAGATGACACCAACGCTCCCTCCGCGTTCCCAGAGGCGGAAGCAGCGGCAGCGCTGTCTTCCGCCACAATGGTAATTTTCTTATTCATTACAGCTCCCTAGCAAGTACGTCAGGAATTTCTAGCACTTCAGAAGTATATGAAAGTATTAGATATCCACTTCCGTATTACTATTAATCAGATGATTTGTAACTAGATAGCCATTTACACAATAGTCATTGTACAGACTATAGAACGCTATGTCGCTGTCTTTGTCTCAAAACAGCAAACTCATTGCAATTATACATGTTTTGCTCAGAAATAATTTCTCGTATGTGAAAAAATATATTTCATATTTCGCAATGTTATTATTCATAGAGTTCTACAAAGATGGCTGGTGCAGAAGCTGGTGTGAGTGGTGGTGATAGTGGGAAGAGCAGGATGTCCGCCTCTGCAGAGTCTGCACGCCTCAAGAAGCAGGAAAAAAATTTTATTATTAAAGTACGTTTATTTCTTTTTTTTTTTTTTTCACTGTATTAATCCATGACTTGCAATTTATTTTGCTTGACTGTAATGCATGCTGCATCTGTAGCTACTTTAATAGTACCATGAAGCTTTGCAATTGAAGGGCTTAATTTTCAGACTACACAACTTTACGCCCCATACACACACTCAAGTCTACACTCAACAGCGGTCTTTAACCTCCCTGGCGGTATATTAAAAACCACCAGGGGGCAGCGCTGGCTTTTTTTTTTTTTAAATCATGTAGCGAGCCTAGGGCACGCTCAGTGGCATCCCCCAGCCCCTCTGATCGCCTCCGGCAATAGGCGATCAGGAAATCCCGTTCAAAGAACAGGATTTCCTGGAGGGCTTCCCCCATCGCAATGGCGACGGGATGACGTCACCGACGTCATGACGTCTAAGGGAGACCCGATCCACCCAGGCCAGGCAGCGCAGGGGTCTAGGGTGGGGGGGGCTCTGTGGCGGCGCGGATAGCGGCGAATCGGCGCAGGGCGGCAGCGATCGGTCTGCTGACGTAGCTAGCACTTTGCTCAGCAAAAAAAAAAAATTACGCAGATCGGCCCAGCAGGGCCTGAGAAAACCTCCTGCGCGGCATAGCCCGAACTACGTTCGGGGTTACCACCAGGAAGGTTAAAGGCCGCCCAGCAGATCGCTCAGAAACAGCCTTATCAGTCAGCCGACAGCCTGTACACACGCCGGACTGTCCGCAGAAAATCCGCCCAGCGGGAGTTGACGACAGACCCGTCGTTGCTTCCCGTGTAGCGTGTGTACGGGCCTTTAGGCTCTCATAACTTTGATTTCGATTCACTTACAGAAAATCTCCTATTGTTCAAGGAGTTGATAAGACTGATGATAATATGACTTTTCATCAGTCTTATCATATGTTAGTACAATAGCAAGAGATGTATGTATTTTAAAGGTTACTTTTTGTGGATCATTAATTTTTTATTTTTTGTTTTTGTTTTTTTGCAGGCAATGTTACAAGGGGGCTATGATAAGGGGAAGAGGACTGTTATGGGCCAGCTGCAGCGGGACCTAGAGACCAGTTATCACCGCACATGGTCAGTCAAGAAGATCCAAACAATGTGGAGCGACTTTAAGTCGAAGACGCCATGTGCGGTGAAGAAAATGAGATTACAGCTTCGGAAATGTAAGTAAATAATGTGTTTTTCATATATGTAGCGGGATGTTTAAGTTTTTTCAACCTTGTCAATCCTCACGATTTTCATGTCTAACAAATTGGTTGTTATGATAAAATGTGAGTTACATACCAGATAGGAGAGACACACGCCTTGCTAGTGGTACTATTAGGAAAGTGAAATGAAGTTTATTGGATTTGAAGTCATTTTACATTTGTTTAAACTCAATGAAGCAGGTGCATAATTGTGTACACTGCTAAAAATGAATGAAATCAATATGTTGTATATCCTGTTTTGCACAATTTTTGGATTGTAAACTTTACCTGTACTCAATGACTGTCTGGAATCTGTCGTAAGGTGTTTTGGACCATTGCTGTTTATAAAACGTCTGTAGATCATTCAGGTTTGATGGGCTCCAAGAATGGACAGCTCTCTTTAAATCACACTATTGAATTTCAATTCAATTGCGGTCTGGGGACTAAGATGGACATTCCAGAACGTTGTCATTATTCCTCAGCATTAATGTATTATCTGATTTTGGGCAGTGTTTACGGTCGTTGTCTTTCTTAACGATCCAGCCAAGATGCATTTACCTCTTTCTTACTTTTTCCTGGACATTGGTCTCCTCAATGTGCTGATACTGATTGGAAGCCATGCGACCCTCAACTTTGGCTAGATTCCCAGTCCCACTCCCTGCACTTGCCGCACACCCTCACAGTATTATGAAACCAAGTGACTCCGAGCTCAGCATAAAAATAAAATTTGAACTTACCCGGGGCTTTCTCCATCCCAGCCCTGGTCGGGACGGCCCACGCCGGCCTCCTGGCTCTTCTCCCAGCGGCTGTCCGCATAGTGTGGACAGGCCGGTCCCCCGGGCGACACTGGCGAGTGTCGGGCCTTCTCCTTCCGTATACGTCACGAATGACGTCACACGCCGGCCGCCGCGCGTCATGACGCCGGCCGGCGTGACAGCACGGCGCATGCGCGGTTTAATCGCACATGCGCCGTGCTGTCACACCGGCCGCCGTCATGGCGCGGCGGCCGGCGTGTGACGTCACTCGTGACGTATACGGAAGGAGAAGGCCCGACACTCGCCAGTGTCGCCCGGGGGACCGGCCTGTCCACACTATGCGGACAGCCGCTGGGAGAAGAGCCAGGAGGCCGGCGTGGGACGTCCCGACCAGGGCTGGGATGGAGAAAGCCCCGGGTAAGTTCAAATTTTATTTTTACGCTGAGCTCGGAGTCCCTTTAACTGTAGGTAGCAGGCTTTTTTTTTTTTTTTTTGAAATGCTGTGTTTTGTTTCCTCTATTCATAATGCCCCCTCCTTGCACAGGAAATGTACGGCGATTAACAAGGTTTAACAAACTTTCAAATTTTACTAAACATTGTAAGATGTTGCCTATTTTGTTTTTTTAAAATTTCAATATGACTGTTTAGATGACGTAAAACTATTTTATAGGTTTGATAATGTGTATCAATGGTTTTATGCTCTTAGGCCTCTTTCACACCAAGACGTTAGTGTGAAAGAGGTCGCATAACGCAACGCATGGTGGTGTTGAAGTTGGACGTCAGATTGAGCTGCATTATATGCGGCTCTTTCCTTCTATACTGGAATAATTCTGGATGAATCGAATCGGATCATTTAAAAGATCCGGATCTTTGAACCGAATCTTTGAATCATTTTACTAGGGAAGCAGGGGTGCAGCAGAGTGAGAGATGCAGGAGAATGAGGGCACATTGAGAGTGCTAATGGGGAAGGGAGAGATGCAGCAGGAAGATTGTGCTTGTGCACAGAAGCTGCAGTTCCCGTTTCTTCCAGACATCCACTGTGAACCGAATCATTGTGATGATCCGGATGATTCGACTCACAAAAAAGGTCTGGATCAAAGAACCGAATCGTTCATGATCCGCACAACACTACAGGCTCCTCCAAGTTCAGTGAATATTAATTAGCCATGTGGCTAGGAACAAAAGGACTCTCCCCTTACTGAGCATGTGCAAGCGGTGTAATGCAGCAAAGTACCAGTATAACGCACAGCATGCTGCACTTTCCCAGAATGTGCAGCGTTACAATGTAACGCAACGTGGGAACTGTGAACAGCACATTGATTTTTCAGTGCTGTGAGTTGGGCTGCGTTACAGGCTGCTCTAACGTGGGACTTAAACGTTTCACTGTGAAAGCAGTCTAATTGTTATGCAATGCACTGTTTAACTTTAGGTAATATCTTCTTCCATCTTTATTTTAAAAACAATCTCACATTCTTTTTTAGTGGATCGGTCTCAGGCACGCAGGTGGGACCGTTCAGCCTCTGCTCCTCCCTCTTCTCGCAATGTGGACCCCAGTCAGGATCCTGCTGCTGTTCCCCCCCTGCAGATGATGAGGCTGGACCCAGCACCAGCCAGAGGGCCCGAAGCAGGCAGCGTGGGCGAAGGCGTTCCCGGAGCCGATCTGTGGCATTTAAGTATTTTTTAACAAAGTTGTAACATTAATCAAATGAAAGTGGTACGTCTTTTATTAGATTAGTACATAATGGAATTTTGCACAGAACAGTAAAAGTTTTTTTTTTTTTTACAGTCCAAAAAAAAAGAAAAAAAGATGAATGATACCATGTTTTCTTTTTATCTTAGACTCTATCTCTGTGCGAGGGCGCAGACGTTGGCCACGGCAACAATCTTCCGGTAGGCCAGAAGCTGGTGCAAGTGGAACAGCTGAGTGTAAGTAAAATGTATTATTGTAGAAAGAAGTACATGCAAGATACATGCAAGTATCCGCAGCTATATTACAGTTCTAATTCCACCCTTTTTTTTTGGGGGGGGGGGGGGGGGGTAATAAAAGTTGTTCCGAGTGTTCAGTGCGAAAAAATTTTCAATTTCAATTCATCTGCTGGCCAGTGACCAGTTGGTTTTCTGTACATAGAAAATCAATCTTGTTTACAAATGGTGTTATCCAGGGAACTAACATGGGATGAAGTAAATTCGATAGTTACATTGATGTTGTGGAGGTTCTTTGAGAATTGTTATTAGAGTAATGGGTACTTATCCGTTAGCCGGGCGCATCCGGCAGGTGGCGCTAATTACTATTCCCCCTCCAGGCCGACATGGATAGTAGGGAAAGATGTAACTCTGGTGGAGTTTTGTCGCCACCTGCCGGATGCGCCCGGCTAACGGATAAGTACCGAGTAATGTGTTATTGCTAATGTTTATTATGTATATAGCGCCGACATCTTCCTCTGCCTGACTAACTGACATAGGCCTCAATTCACTAACTTATCTCCTGTCTTTAATAACTCTTCTAGAGTTGTTACCATGGTGATAAGGCATGTAGTATTCAGGAAACATTTTACCTCAGGCAAACCTAAAGTTAACTCTTCAATCCTTAAAATAACTCCAGAGTTAAAGACAGGCTGTTTATTAACTGCATGTGAAAATAACTACAGAGGAGGTAAATTAACTACAGAGGAGGTAAAATAACTACAGAGGAGGTAACTTAACTACAGAGAAGGTAACTTAAGGAATGAAGAGATAAGATAACTCTCTCTTATGTGGAGGTAAGTTTTCTCTTGCCTTATTATCTCCAGCATGATCTAAAGGTGCGTACACACATGCGACTATAGTCGTTTGTAACGATCGTTCCCCGATCTTTACCAACGACGATCGTTACAAAAAACGAGCCACCGACTATTAAGGCAAACGACGAACGAGCCAAATCGCTACAAAAGAAAGTTCTGTCTCGGCGGATTTTAACCAACGACGATCATTTGCAAAAGTAGTACATCGTTGGAAACGATAGTTCGTACTAGGCTTGACATGCGCATTTCACTATTTCTTCGTGAAACTTCTCTTTTTTATGCGCAGGCGCAATAGTTGCTTTTTGTGATGTAACGTTCGTTCTAACGATCAGATCATTACACATCTTTTAAAACTAACTTTAGTTAGGTCGTTCTTTCATCAATTAAAAGTTCGTTCGTCGTTCTTAACGAACGATCGTTGTCGCATGTGTGTACGTAGCATGAGTGAATTGAGGCCATAGAAGTGTGCAAGTGATTAGGGAGGCTGGCTGGTATCTTGCTATTTTGGCAGTTAAACTGCTGTTCAGGAAATGCTGTTGAAAACAAAGCAAACCCTTGAAATACCCTATGAGGAGATGGATTGTCCCAAAACCTGTCGGTTCTGTCAGATTTTAAATGCCTACTTTTTTTCGCGATAGTGGTCCTTTAAGAACTCCATCGCGATGTTGAAGGGATTGGAATCGTTGCAAAGCAAGAGCACTAACCCCCCCCCCACCACCACTACATCACCCTGCTTCCAAATTAGAATACTTCTTCCAGCCAGTGATTATGTCTATAGTAAAACTAGTGTATCATCCGTAAATAAAAATGTAAGCCCATGCTTTAATTTCACAACTTGAAAGGAAGCTTCATTCCAATCTGGCCATAAATAAATTTACATACTGGGGCAACATCACTTGAAGAAATGTTGACAAGCTGCAGTACTATCCATGTGTGGAATGGTAGTATAAAGGTATTCCACATCCACAAACTACAGCGCACACTACATTAACATAATTGTGTAAGGACCATATATGTGGTTAAAGCAGACTTGCATGAAACTTTGTACGACAATGCCTTCACATAAATACACAATGTAAATGTAAGCATTTATAAAGCATTTTACATAGGATTTCACTTTGTTTACTTTTGTGTTCCTTGTCCTCTTGATTTTCCCAATCCTCAGAAAGTAGCTGTAATTTTCTCCCATAAGACCTCATTTGCTGCATTGTCTTGATATTTTGCATGCTTCTTGTCATAAAGCTGGGGATTAGACTGAACGCTTGCTATGAGGTCATCTACATCAAAATTAAACCGTTTACGGCCACGACCCCCTCCTTGTCCACCTTTACCTGTCATTTTTACTATATCCAAAGAACTCCTATCAACTTTCTGAGGTTGTGAGGGTTAATTTATAGTAACACAGTCAACGCATGACCTTAATTACTAAATTAGCTACATTGGCTGAACATGTTACTACTTAACCCTCCTGGCGGTCTATTAAAAACCGCCAGGGGGCAGCGCAGCAGTTTTTTTTTTTTTGAAATAATGTAGCTAGCCTAGGGCTCGCTACATCATAGTCGCTGTGCAGCGGCATCCCCCTACCTGCTCCGATCGCCTCCGGCGATCTGCAATCAGGAAATCCCGTTCAAAGAACGAGATTTCCTGGAGGGCTTTTCCCGTCGCCACGGCGTCGTGACGTTATCGGGAGTCCCGATCCACCCCTCAGCGCTGCAAGGGGTCTGGAGGGGTGGGCACGGCGGGTAGCGGCGAATCGGCGCGGAGCGGTGTGCACATGCAGCTAGCAAAGTGCTAGCTGCGTGTAGCAAAAAAAAATTATGCAAATCGGCCCAGCAAGGCCTGAGAAATCCTCCTGCGCGGCTTACCGCCAGGAAGGTTAAGGAGACTCTGTAACAACATTTTCATCCTTCTTTCTTCTATCCTACAAGTTCCTATACCTGTTCTAATGTGCTCTGTCTAACTGCAGCCTTTCCTATTTTCACAGTGGCTGTATTATCTCTGTTATATGATCTAATCTTCTCTCCTCTGTCGGGCTGAGGCTGGAATGTGTGGAATGTGCTGTGCTGCTTGTGATTGGCTAGAAGCTATACACACCCTCTCCAGGCACTCTGCACACACTGTATGACTCACACACTCAGCTCTTCTCAGCGTATCACTTGCTATGTATTTTGTTTGTAAACACCGGATAAAACTGGCAATTACAAGCCAGGATTGCAGCAGGGAGAGGCAGAAACAGCACAAAGGGGCACAGGAGAACATAATGAATAGAATGGTATGCTTTTTATTGTCAGAATTTTAGAGTACAGATTCTCTTTAAGTGAACCTTGCACAGGTGTAGCAGACTCCTATATCCAAAAAAAAGACAATTGTGCTAACTAAAGTGTCAGCGATATTTTTTATTACATTTGCATAAAGATTCCTATAAAATTATATAATGCTTACATTCTATTTCAAACTCAACAAATATAAAGACTTATAACAATTAGTTATATTTCTGGTGTGTGGATACCTTACATACTATAACTACAATTAAATAAACGCTGTCAGTTTTGGTCATGTGAGACGGCTTTGACGCATGTGTAGTACGACACAAACAATTTGTTAATTATTGTTACTGCGCCTTTTGCGTCGCGTGGGATGCAAACATAAATGTGCATGTGCAACATCGTAACGTCTACTATTTTAACGTGTATTATCCTTCATTTTTGTGTTGCTTATTGGATACTATTACAATTTCAACGCATCTATTACGCCAATGCACTGCATGCAGTGCATCTTACTAGCGCCTGACATTAACACTCGACGCAACGCGTGCACTGTGAGCGCCGCATTCACTTTTCATTGTAGTGCATTTTGCAAAGTTATTTTGCCTCAAAAACGTCGCACATAATGTCCAACTGTGAATGCGACCTGATGGTTGAACCAATTTCTGAGGGGGCTAACTGAATTTCGATAATTTTCCTAATAGATTTTGCTTTAACTTGTATGCAAAATCAATTAGAGAAGTAATGATCAGAAATCAGATTAGGCCTGGCAGAAAATTGCATTGTGTATACCAGGAAGAAGAATGGTCAACAAGATTAGCAACTGCATGTTCAATGAGATTCTGACTCTCTAATGCTGGGCATACACGGAACTTTATTTTTTATCAATCAAGCCGCTGATGGCTCGATTGATAATATCCGACGGGTCCAATGACCTGCCGGATAGATTCCCCGCTCGATCCCCGCCGGCGGACAATAGCGGCGAATCGAGAGGCTGATAAGGAGCGCCGGCGGGGTCAAGTGGGAATCGATCCACGCGCATGCACGGACGAGCTGGGATTTAGTCATATGAGTGTAGAGGTTAATTGTGACCAGCCAATGTAACCATGTGAATCCTTGATTATTGTGCATACAGTATATGTGCTGTTCCTCAATATAAAAATTTTAATAAAGGCTATACTATCTGTGCATTTTTGCAAACAAAGAATGTAAAAACTTTTTTTGTAGTGTTTTCTATTAAACAATTTTAAAACCACATTTACAACATAGATAAGCTTAAAACCACAATTACAAGTGCACTACTCCACTAAACAATCAGAACGTACCCCGCAGGACGCTCTCAGCTGCAGGAGCGCGCATGGTTGGACTGTGTCTCTGCCAACTGGCAGACTAACCGAGCCGCCTAGCAGTGGATTCAAGAAGCGGAAAAGGATGGTGAGGGGGCGATTAGTCTGAAGGAAGACCCCCAGGTAGGTGTAAAAAAAAATAAATTCTCATTCATCTTCGGTTTCTCACCAAGTCTCTCAAAAGTTCGCCAACACTGATCTATAATGTGCCATTTGTCTAACGCTCATTTGCATATTATAATACGACTAGCCAACCCGCGGCATAGCATACGCCGCATAAGGGGGTAGCAGGCAGGAGGGGGGCATTGGTCACAGCGGCTCCCACTCCAGCTTAAAGGAAACTAGCTGGTGGCGGGGGACTGGAGCAGCAGTGAGTGACTGCGAGGGCACAGGATGGCTGCATGGGGCTGGTAGAAGCCCCAGGTAAGTGAAACTCATTTTTTGTTTTTTGCCTGACGATTCCTTTAAAGGGAAGATCCGCGGTAGATGTAATAAAAATCACTTTCAATTACCTCACTGTATGCAGCCTTCTCCAGTGTTCAAAAGCGCTATTTCAGATTATTCTTCACTCCCTCCGGTAATTTCACCTGACCCGGAAGCAGTAATGCCAGTTCCTTCCTTTTGTAATGTGACACACACACACACACACACACACACACACACACACACACACACACACACACACACACACACACACACACACACACACACACACACACACACACACACACACACACACACACACACACACACACACACACACACACACACACACACACACACACACACACCCCAGCTCAGTCAGATTAGATGGACAGCGTTTGTGAACAGCAGTTTTCAGATCTTGCCACAGATTCTCGATTGGATTTTGATCTGAACTTTGACTGGGCTATTCTAACACATAGATGTTTTGTTTTAAACCATTCCATTGTTGCCCTGGCTTTATGTTTAGGGTCATTATCCTGCTGGAAGGTGAACCTCCGCCTCAGTCTCAAGACTTTTGCAGTCTCCAAGAGGTTTTCTTTCAAATTTGCCCTGTATTTGGCTCCATCCATCTTCCCATCAACTCTGACCAGCTTCCCTGTCCTGCTGAAGAGATGCATCCCCCGAGCATGATGCTGCCACCATATTTCACAGTGGGGATGGTGTGTTCAGAGTGATGTGCAGTGTTAGTTTTCCGCCACACATAGCGTTTTGCATTTTAGCCAAAAAGTTCAATTTTGGTCTCATCTGATCAGAGCACCTTCTTCCACATGGTTGCTGTGTCCCCCACATGGCTTGTGGCAAACTGCAAACGTGACTTCTTATGCTTTCTGTTAACAATGCCTTTCTTCTTGCCACTCTTCCATAAAGGCCAACTTTGTACAGTGCATGACTAATAGTTGTCCTATGGACAGAGTCTCCCACCTGAGCTGTAGATCTCTGCAGCTCGTCTAGAGTCACCATGGGCCTCTTGACTGCATTTCTGATCAGCGCTCTCCTTGTTCGGCCTGTGAGTTTAGGTGGACGGCCTTGTCTTGGTAGGTTTACAGTTGTGCCATACTCCTTCCATTTTTGAATGATCGCTTGAACAGTGCTCCGTGGGATGTTCAAGGCTTTGGAAATCTTATTGTAGCCTAAGCCTGCTTTAAATTTCTCAATAACGTTATCACTGACCTGTCTTGTGTGTTCTTTGGACTTCACGTGTTTTTGCTCCAAATATTCTCTTAGACAACCTCTGAGGCCGTCACAGAGCAGCTGTATTTGTACTGACATTAGATTACACACAGGTGCACTCTAGTCATTAGCACTTATCAGGCAATGTCTATAGGCAACTAACTGCACTCAGATCAAAGGGGGCCGAATAATTATGTACACACCCCTTTTCCGTTATTTATTTGTAAAAAATGTTTGGAATCCTGTATAATTTTCGTTCCACTTCTCACGTGTACAGTACTTTGTGTTGTTCCTTCATGTGGAATTCCAATAAAATTAATTTATGTTTGTGGCAGTAATATGACAAAATGTGGAAAACTTCAAGGGGGCCGAATACTTTTGCAACCCACTGTATATAAGATTCGCCCTTTCCTGACCTCTGCCACCACCAAACTCCTCATCCATGCCCTCATAATTTCCCGCCTTGACTACTGCAATGCCCTTCTGTCTGGTCTCCCTATGACCCGAACAGCCCCACTGCAGTCCATCATGAATGCGGCAGCCAGAATTATCCACTGCTCCCATCGCTCCACCCCGGCAGATCTCCTCCTTGAATCCCCTCCTTGAATCCCTCCACTGGCTTCCTATCCAGTCCAGAATCAGATTCAAGATACTGTGTCTGATCTACAGATATGTTCACAAAACCTGCCCAACCTACATTTCCGAACTTACTCAGGAGGTACACACCTAGCTAGCTCATTCCGCTCTTCCAATGAACTTCGCCTAACAGCCCCCCACATCACCCAGTCCCATGCACGCCTCCAGGACTTCTCAAGAGCTGCTCTAACACTATGAAACTCCCTACCTCCACCCATTAGGGCAGCCCCTTCCAATATCTTCCAGAAGACCCTCAAAACTCACCTTTTCACTCTGGCCTACTACCCCTCACAAGTGCTCTAAACCCACAGTTGAACTCCTGTCCACTACCTTTCGTGTCCTAATGTAATTTATATAGTAATTTTTTTATATTTTTACTATATAAAAAATATATATCAGTTAAAAAAAAAACTCACTCGTAAATTACATCCCTCCCCCCAATAAATGTTTAATTTTTATTAAGCCATACTCATGTTCAATCATATGTATTCAATTTTTTTTAATGCTTTAACCACTTCACCGCCCGGGTACAGTATATCTACGCTCCTTAAACTTCAGTTCCCCGCCCGGAGCGTAGATATACGCACCCCCCGCCGCTGTCCGTGCTCCCACTCGCCCGGAGATTGTGCACGCCGCCGCCTGCTTGCCCGGAGATCAATGAACGGGAAAAACCATTCCCGTTCGTTGATCTTTGCCCCCCAGCAATGATCGGCTGCTATGAGAAGCAGCGCGATCATTCTGAAAAAAAAAAAAAGTTTCCCAGCCTCCCTGAACATCCTGTAAGCATACTTCTGATGCTTACAGGACGCATTCACAAAAAGTTACTGTGGCCATCTTGTGGCCAAAAAGTAAAACTACACCCAAAAACACCCAAAGCCGGCGGCTTCATCTATCACATTGCCGCCGGCTATATTGAATTAAATTTAAGCAACTTTTAATACATTTGGCCGCAGCGAGACAGCCGTAGAATAAGTGTTAACATTCCATTTCTAACATTGGCCGCTGCGCTGCGGCCACTTCGCAAATTGGCCGGCCAGAACCCGAAGTGGCTGGCCAGAACGCGAAGTGGTCACACTTCGGGTTCTGGCCGTAACATATACAAATGCATTAGTTGACATTATAAATTAACTCATTAACTCCCACACACTTTTTAATTACAATAAAAAAAAAAAGTTACTTTAGGGACTGAACTCTTTAAAATATTTATATCAAGAGTGTCGAGTGTATAACACTGTTACTTTATAAATTATGGGTTTGTAATTAGGGATGGACGCAAAACTGAAAAAAAAATGCACTTTTATTTCCAAATAAATTATTGGCTCCAAACATTGTGATAGGGACATAATTTAAATGGTGTAATAACCGGGACAAATGGGCATATAAGTTACATGGATTTTAATTACAGTAGCATGCATTATTTAAAAACTATAATGGCCGAAAACTTAAAAATGATTTTTTTTTTCCAAATGTTTTTCTATTTTCCCATTAAAACACATTTAGAATAAAATAATGTCCCACCTAAAGAAAGCCTAATTGGTGGCGAAAAAAAAAACAAGATATAGTTCATTTCATTGTGATAAGTAATGATAAAGTTATAGGCGAATGAATGTAAGGAGCGCTGAAAGGAGAAAATTGCTCGGATGCTGAAGAGGGGTAAAACCCCTCAGTTGTGAAGTGGTTAATGGTTTTTTTTTTTTAATATTTTTAATTCACTATGAACTAGGGCCACTACAGGGCAGGACTGTCTACCTAATTTCTGAGATAAGAGAAACAAACAGGGACAAGCAGGATTGAGAGCAACACAGGAACAGGAAGGGATAGGAGCCACACAGGGACAGGAAGGGATAGGAGCCACACAGGGACAGGAAGGGATAGGAGTCACACAGGGACAGGAAGGGATAGGAGTCACACAGGGACAGGAAGGGATGGGAGGGACAGGAAGGGATGGGAGAGGCACAGGGACAGGAAGGGATGGGAGGGACAGGAAGGGATGGGAGAGGCACAGGGACAGGCAGAGATGGGAGAGACACAGGGACAGGCAGGCATCCGCAAAACTACTGGACTTGCACAGTACAGTCCGGATGACGTCAGTGCACCGCACAAGGGGATTGCGCAGAATCGGCGTGGAGCGAAGCTGGGGCAATGACATATGATGGACAGGAGCGTCGCTAAGGGGTTTGTTTCAAAACACAGTCAATGAACCTGTTGCCATGGTGCCCAGGATCCATTATGGCTGAGTGCCAGGGGTGCTCATGATATCACGGAATTGATATTCCCGCAATTCCGGCCAGAAATTACGTTTCCGCATCGGTATGCGGAACGCGGAAATTGTAGTGTGCGGAAACGGAATTCCGCGGAATTTCCACGGTATCGGCAAACGGTATTTTTAAGCCAATCAGTGCACTCGGAACGAATGAACTAACTGCCAGAATGCGGAAATCCGCGGAATTGCTGAACAAATAGGGCTGCTTAAAAAAGATAGACCAATCATACGTTAGCAACCATATCCTAGCGACCTATCACAGCTTATCCCACCCATCTTGTATAAAATAGAGGAAAGGCTGTCCTTCTTGTGGGTTTCAGTCTTGTGGAGCAGAGGAGAGAGACAGACCCATATTTTGTTACTATGTGATATACTTTACTGTATAATAATAAAACAATAGTCTTTTTAAAGACTGTGTGAGTGAGCTTTAGACTAGAGTGAGGATTAAGGAGTTAGCTGGGTATTGCTAGGTGTGACAGATTGCAGATTGAGAGTGTGAGAGCTAGATTGTAGTGTAGTGTGTAATATTTGCTGTGAGGAGAACCAGAGAGTTAGGCTTAGTTTAGTGTGATAGAAATTCAGGCTTAGGTTAGTGTGTGTGTGTGTCATAGAGAGAGAGTCAGGCTTAGGTTAGTGTGATATAGAGAGAGAGTGTCAGGTTTAGCCTAGTGTGATAGAGAGTGTACTTGCTGTAGTGTGAGAGGGTCAGGGATAGTTAGATTACTGTGGTGTGACAGAGAGAGAGTGTATATATATATATATATATATATATATATATATATATATATATATATATATATAAATATATATATATATATAAATATATATATATATATATATATATATATATATATATATATATATATATATATATATATATATATATATATATATATATATATATAATTTTTTTTTTTTATCCATTCCAAAGGCAATGGATCAAAGCAGCAGGATGCACCTTTCACTCCAAGAATAAAGTGGAGTGGTGGTGGATCACGCAAAGCACGTGATCAGGCGGAAGGTGGCAGCAGGAATAGAGCCCCTTTGATATGAAATTTGTTCCCTTTGTTTGCTCGCAGGAGAAGTCTTAATGAGCAACGAGCGAATACTGTCCTGGAGTATTTAGAAAAGGAGCCCTGTACCCAGTCGGAGGAATTTTCAGCTAGTCTTGACAGCAGCACCAGTTGTCAGTTTCCTCGTGACGATGACAAAACCCTGGCGGCAGTTGCTCATGTTGATGTGGTTGCTTCCTCCCAGTCCTTTTCTCCAGAGCTAAACTTAACATTCCATGATGAGGAGAGAGATTTGCAAAAGGATTTGGATGAGGCATTGGCAGAGACCTTGGGTCCACGCTCGCAAGAAATTGTGGGTGATGTTTTGACAGAAATGGCCCCCATTTTTCTGTCATGCAGAAAAGCTTCACAAGCTTGTGACACCAGTGGTAGTCAACATCTCCATACAACCACTGATTTGCACGGTGGCCAGGTGGAGGGACAAGATGCTAGTTCCAGTTCTGTGGTTGAAGTGGATGATTTCTTAGATGATGATGAGGCTAATGATCCAAACTGGACGGCATCTCATGGCTTAGGTGTCAGCAGCAGTAGGCGCAATCAGCATGGTCAAAGTGAGCATTCAGTTGGCCAGCAACTTGCAGCTGTGATTCCTGTTGCCGCAAGTACCCATCACAAGTCCAATGCTGGGAAACGACCTACCAAAAAAACAAGTAGGATTGTAGAAAGGTCATCCTCGGCATGGGAATTCTTTACAGACCATGCAGAGGACGAGTCCAAGGTAGTCTGTACCATATGCCGCAAAGCGGTGAGCAGAGGCCAAAAGGGCAGCGGGTTTGGCACTTCTGGCATGAGAAGCCATCTGCGCGTCCATCACCACTGTGCGTTTGAGTGGGTAAAGAATTTTGGGAAGAGTGTGGCTGGAACAGCAGCAACAGCAGACCCACCCCTTCCTCCTTCCAGCCTTCAGCCTGTCCCTATTCAGCCTGCGCAGTCCCAATCCTGTCCGATTCCCTCTGCATGCCAGGCTGGAAGAGTGCACCAATCCACCTCATCATTAGGTTTTCAGCGCCAGCCTTTTGTTCCTGAAATGTTGCAGAGGAAGCGTATGCTCCCTGCAAATGATAAATTTGTTTTAAAAAATAATGGGCTTCTGGCAAAAATGTTGGCCCAACAGCTCCTACCCTACAAGTTTGTGGACAGTGCCCCCTTCCGCAAACTTATGAGCAGTGTGGCGCCACAATGGAGGATCCCCAGCCGACATTATTTTGCCAGGAAAGCTATACCTGCCCTACATCAGCAAAAGGTGGCGTGTGTAGCCCGGTCAATGGACCATGCGGTGGGTGGAAAGGTACATTTTACAACAGATGCCTGGAGCAGCAGGCATGGGCAGGGGAAGTATATTACCTATACAGCCCATTGGGTCACCCTACATCGTGCTGGGGATGGTGGAAGATCTTGTCCAGTATCTCAACAACAGCTTGTGGTGCCACCTCGTAGGGTCAAGGGGAGGCCCGCTTCACTCCCCTCTGCTACCTGTTCTGTGGCAGGCCAGGTAGCTGTTGAGCCTCCCATCAAGCAGTTTTGCTCGTACACTGGCATGCAGCACCATCGATGCCAAGCAATGCTGAAGCTGGTATCGATGGAAGAGAAGAGGCAAACAGGATCTGAAATCCTTAGTGCCTTCGAAGATCAGATCCGCCAGTGGTTGGCTTCACGTAAACTTCAGACAGGAATTGTCGTGTCTGACAATGGGTCCAATATGCTGGCTGCTATTCGTCAAGGTGGCTACACCCATCTTCCATGTTTGACCCACGTATTCAACCTCATAGTTACTAAGTTCTTAGGAACCTATGAAGGGTTGAAGGATGCTGTTTCCGCAGCACGAAAGGTGTCAGCCCACATCCGGCGCTCTGCAACCGCCTCCGCGTCTTTGAAGTTGCTGCAGCGCCGCCATAACCTTCCGCAGCAGACTCATTTCTGATTGCCCAACGCGGCGAAACTCCACCCTCTACATGTTGCAGAGGTTGTGGGAGCAGCGAATGGCAGTCAGGATATATCTGTCTGAGACTGCTTCCTCAACAACTTTCTCACTGGACTATATTACTGGGGACCCGTGGGAGAAAATTGGTCAGGTTTGCCAAGTTTTGCAACCTTTTGAGCAAGCCACAAAGTTGGTCAGCATGGAGAACTGTAGCATATCACAAGTGCTCCCCCTTATCTTCATGCTTGACAAAATGCTGTTTAACCTGCTTGGATGTGGAGAGCAGAGTGCACAGGCAAATGTGGGAGTGTCTGATCATGCTCAGGTCCAGGAAGAGGAAGAGGCAATTGTACGGGGGTGGGAAGAGATTGATGTGCTGCTGGAGCAGGATGGTGACAGCTGTGATAACAGCCCAGAAGAGGAGATTTCTGGCAGGCACCTCTTTCCTATGGCTGCTCACATGATTCAGTGCTTCAAGAGGGACCCCCGGATAAAGAAATTAAAAGTGAGGCTGGACATGTGGGTGGCCACCATTTTAGATCCCTGCTGTAAAGGGAAATTAAGGCAGTTCTTACCCCCAACCCAGGCAGACACCATGATGAGACAGAGCCGGGAAACCCTTGTTCGCTGTGTTGAAGATGCTTTTCCCGCACCTTCACCCCGGGCCACAGTTTTCACACCTCTTCAAAATACTCAGCAAAGTTTTGGTGGTCCCAGCAGTACCAAAACTAGTCAATCTGAAAATTTGCTGAGTATGTTTTATGATTTTTATCAGCCAGAGTCTTCCAATGCTCCTTGCAGCACCAGCAGCAATAGTAGTCACCACCAGCGGCTGGACTGTATGGTTAGTGACTATTTAGGGTCGGCCAGTGCTCCTGATAACATTGAGACTAATGACCCCTTGGAGTACTGGACCAAAAAACTTGACACCTGGCCTGAACTCTCTCAGTATGCGCTAGAGGTACTTGCATGCCCCGCCTCAAGTGTTCTTTCAGAGAGAGTGTTTAGTGCGGCAGATGGTGTGGTCACTGACTACCGGACCCGTCTGTCTGCAGAAAATGTGGACAGAATCGCATTCATCAAAATGAATGAATCATGGATTAAAGATGATTTTTAATGCCCCTCTTATTGATCCTTAAGGAGACCAAATAAAAAAAAATTGTTGAAGATGATCAAAAGTATCCCTTACAAACTTGGCTAATATTGTATCTGGTTTTTTTTCCCCGTTTATTTTCCATCCAAAACCTGCTGTCTCAAACCTAATGATACTTACTTCTACTGCTGTGACAAGTCAACTACCGGAGGTTATATATTTCAACCCAGATCTCTAGGGGACAAGGGCCTGTACTGCTGCCATTACCTGCTGTCTCAAACCTAATGATACTTCTACTGCTGTGACAAGTGAACTTCTGGACGTTATATCCTTCAACCCAGGTCTCTAGGGGGCAAGGGCCTGTACTGCTGCCATTACCTGCTGTCTCAAACCTAATGATACTTACTTCTACTGCTGTGACAAGTCAACTACCGTACGTTGTAACCTTCAACCCAGGTCTCTAAGGGGCAAGGGCCTGTCTACTCTGCTGCCGTTACCTGCTGTCTCAAACCTAATGATACTTACTTCTACTGCTGTGACAAGTCAACTACCGGACGTTATATACTTCAACCCAGATCTCTAGGGGACAAGGGCCTGTACTGCTGCCGTTACCTGCTGTCTCAAACCTAATGATACTTACTTCTACTGCTGTGACAAGTCAACTACCGGACGTTATAACCTTCAACCCAGGTCTGTAAGGGGCAAGGGCCTGTCTGCTGCCGTAACCTGCTGTCTCAAAATCAATACTTACGCTGCTGCCAACTCATCTACCGGACGTTATACCCTGTGGTTCTGCCAACGAGTGATGTCAGAGATTTTTTAAAAAAGATCATACAATATTGCATGAATGATTTTGTCCAAAAATGTGAACAAAGACATTACATCTTGGCTACTTATTATTGTATCCACCCCTGAAAAGGGATGGAGAAGGGTGAAATGTAAACTGCTGCCATTTTGACAATGTTATTGGTAGAATTTTCTAATGTAGTACAATTGCTCAAAGGGTGAATTCGGGTCTACTTGAAAAGGGCGCCAGTAAAAAAGGGCGCCAGTAAAAAAGGGCGCCTGGTGGAGCCCATATATACCAACTTCGGCTACAAAAAAGGCGCCTGGTGCAGCCCATATAAAAACTTCGGCTCCGGCCATGAATAGCGGGGAATGAAATAAAATCGGCTTCCAGCACTTGAAGCCCATATAAAAACTTTGGCTACAAAAAAAGTCAATCGCCATGCCAATGCAAGCTTTTTGCATAACCCCAGTCTGCTATAGTTACTAGCACGTAAAGGGTATAAAACCTTATGCGCCATAATTGTGGGACCTCCTACAACAACAATAAAAAAAAAATCAGTATGTAACATAATAGTGACACGTTTGTTTTTTATAAATAGACGCGACCATAAGAACGTACACTAGTAAACTGTTTTGCAGGGTAGTAGGTCTGGAGTGGCACACCTTACCAAGTCTATGGTTGGGTGCATAACCCGGTGGTCAAGCCACACCTAATAGATCAATAGTACAGTCCAAAGGCGGTTAGCACACTATTAGTAAATTCAGAAATGTATTCTTCAATGCATAAATCAACACATAAATTGACAATTGTTTCGGGGCCACATAGGGTCCCCTTCATCAGAAAGTGCAGACCTCATGTGGCCCCGAAAAAATTGTCAATTTATGTGTTGACTTATGCAGTGAAGAATAAATTGCTGAATTTACTGATGGTGTGCTAACCGACTTTGGGCTGTAGAACATTTTGGTTGCATAATAAAAAATTGTTTTTGTTTTTTTAAAATAAGGGAAGTGCAAAATGTTGTAAGTCATAACTTTATTAATGAAAGATAAATAATTTTAAAATCTTTATAAAACTTTTTAAAATTGTAAACAATAGTACCCATAGTAAAGGGGTACAGGCTACTTTGCCACACCTACAGCTTGCTCATCATCAACTGCATGCTCTAAAACAGCAGATGAGGCAGAAATCTCCCAGTTACCCTGACATCTCCCAGTTAACTTGACAGTTGACTGGGTGGTGAGATGGGGAAGAGGAAGGTGAGAATTGGAAGTTAGATGATGTAGTGGATGAAGAATCAATTTGGGTTGGAGGTGTGTGTTGGATAGGTGGAGTTGGGGATGCCACATGTTGGGACCTGCGCATCCCTCCGTTGTTGTCTCCTTAAGCACTGTCTAGAAGAAATTTAAAAAGAAAATCATTAGTTTTTACACAGCCATATTGAGGGACATAATGATTTTACAATCCAACAACATAATATATAATTTACATTGCCTAACTTCCACTTTCATTCGTGCCACACAATCAACATCCCTCCTTTTGAGGTCAGACCACCTTTTTTTTTATTGCCACAACTGCATGGTATCTGTTGAACTGTTGCAGCAAGTGATTCTGTATATTCAAAGGATGTGCCTCTTTTGGTATCTGTTTTGCATAAGATTATAGCAATTCTTAGCATGATATGTCAAAATAGAAGTACACAGTCAAGTGCAAAGATCATCAATCATCTGTTCCCTGCCAAATATAAATGTGCAAGCAGCTCTCATGTATGTATATATTAACCACTTTACCCCCGCCCGTACGGATTTCTCCGTCCCTTTTTCCATCCTTTAACCCCCAGGGACGGAGAAACCTGTACTTTGCGCACTCCCACCGCTGCCCGCGCTCCCGCTCGTAAACACGCCGCCCGCCGCTAGTAAACACGCCGCCGCCCGCTCGCCCGGAGATCAATGAACAGGAAAATCCATTCCCGTTCGTTGATCTTAGCCCCGCAATGATCCGCTGCTCTCCGATGGGCAGCGCGATCATTGTGAAACGATACAAACTTACCCAGCCCCAGTACTTCCTCCAAGCTTCCGGAAGGACGCTTGGAGGTCGCATTAAAGCAAAAAATTACTGTGGCCATCTTGTGGCCAAATAGTAAAACTACACCCTACACATTTTTCACATACAAATAAATTACTTTTACACAAAAAATTAACTCATTACCTCCCACACTCCTAATTTTTTTTTTTTTGTAATAAAAAAAAATTAAAAAATGTACAATAAAAAAAATACATAGTTACCTTAGGGACTGAACTTTTTAAATATTTATGTCAACACTGTTACTTTATAAACTATGGGCTTGTAATTAGGGATGGACGCAAAACTGAAAAAAATGCACCTTTATTTCCAAATAAAATATTGGCGCCAAACATTGTGATAGGGACATAATTTAAATGGTTTTATAACCGGGACAAAAGGGCAAATACATTTCATGGGTTTTAATTACAGTAGCATGCATTATTTAAAAACTATAATGGCCGAAAACTGAAAAATTAATTTTTTTCCCACATTTTTACTATTTTCCCATTAAAACACATTTAGAATAAAATAATTCTTGGCATAATGTCCCACCTAAAGAAAGCCTAATTGGTGGTGGAAAAAACAAGATATAGATCGTTTAATTGTGATAAGTAATGATAAAGTTATAGACGAATGAAAGGAAGGAGCGCTGAAAGGTGAAAATTGCTCTGGTGGTCAGGGGGTAAACCCCCTCAGTGGTGAAGTGGTTAATGTTCCTTTCTGTGTTAACTTTATAATTACAAGACATTTAAAGCAAACATACCTTTGCTAGAATCTCTTCTTCTTCAATAAAAGCTGCTCTGGGCATCTTGTCTGTTTTTTCCGTCAACAAGAAGCTGGCTAGACAAGCAGTATTGTAGTTGTCTGTACTTCCTGTTTGGTTATTTGATGTGTACGAGTCACCTGACTTCTTTTCCCGCCACACTATGCGCCGTTATCGTTGCATTGTATATCATCAATGCGCTTATATCGTTGCATTGTTTACCATTAGTTAGACAGTACTGTGTGAATACTTTGATTATTTTTACTGTTATGCACTTGTTTTACAAGTGTTGTGGTCTACTTTACTTCGCCTAATTCTTAATGCAACAGATATTTTACATTATTCTTGCACTTGAGAACATAACAGAGAGGTGGTGATCTCTGCGAGATAACTATAAAAGACAACTTCAGCAGGAGAAGCAGGCAGAGAGAAGTGGTGCAGCTGCTTCATCTGGATCCAAATATCGACATTCTGACAGTTTGGCGTTCCTTAGGAGTTGCTCTGAGGAGAGGGAGCAAGTATTTAGAATGAATATAGCATGGTTTATTTGTCATGTTTTGTAGTATGTAGCAATATGAGTTTGCTGAGTTTTCACACGCATCATGTCCCTTGGTCCAGAGATGCTCCAAGGGAACCTCCCTCAAACGATACTATTATCGCTGTATGGTTGCTGGCCTCATAATAATGCTGATTACATTTAAAAATTTACCACTGTATTTTACATTTATATTTTTGGTGTATCATGTGTTATGTACAGAGTGCTTGATGGGCCGCAATGTTAAATTTGCATTGTGGCACACAGCTCCTTAGCTATGGCACTGCACACATTTAAATGTAATAAATATTAGCTATTAATATTGTGCAGGACAAAAGACAGCTTTCGACCTCAAAAAACAGAAACTCACACAAGTCAAACTGACAACTGAGGAGGGCACAGAGCAAGCTGGACCATCAACTTCACAAACTACTTCAGTTTCAACTGTTTCAAGCGTTTCAACTTTAAAAAGGCATGCTCGTGGAGGCGCGACTTCTGCTAGCAGAAATCTGGACCACAGCATGATATTGGCATTTAATTATTTAATGGAAAGGTGAGCAGAAACACAGAATCAGCTGACTGGTAGAGCTCTTCTCTACTAGCTGAAAACCACTTCAGAAAGCGGATGGCAGCCGTTGTTTGGATCCAAGTGAGCACCGCGATAACATAAATCGCTGTGCTCATTTCCCACTAGCATGCATCGTTTTCCAATTCGCAATTGTCGACTGATAGTGCTCCGTTCCCGGCAGCTATATGGCGCAATCACGGGTAGTGGAAATAGGTTGCGTGATCACAGCACCATTGCAATCACACTTCCTAGTGGAAAAGGACCCTTTCTTCCCCACCCGGCTACTTTTTAATGCCACCTGTCTGAAAAAATTTTTGGGGGAGAACACTGGTTAAGGGAGGGTTATGTTTGAGAGAAGTGTTAAAATTTTAGGATCAAATGTATATATTTTTTTTTAATAGTTTACTAGAGTAATGTTCAATTACAACATAGTAAATGTGTAGAAATGTCAAAATTATATTATCTACAGTTGTGTGTACAAATTTCATTGCACTCCTATATCATGAACACTATGGAGGATACCATAGTTATTTAAAGTGGATCTGGACTCTTGCACAGGAGAGAAGGAAAACAGAGAAATGCACCCTTTAGTTAGAGAGTTTAGGCTGTCTAATTCACCCTCATTTGTGCCTAATCACAAGTTGTAATCTGATCTCCCTCCTGTGTCAAATGACTGCCTATGGCAGAGATGGCAGATAAGCCCATTTGAAAGCACAGGATGTAAACAATATGTCTGCTTCCATGAATCAGGAAAACAGTGCAGAATTTTTTTAAGATTTGTATCGACTGTAACAAAGAAATGTTTTTTTGTTTAAAGGTTGTTGTGCTGTTGTGTATCTTTTAGTAAATTGATTAGACTGCACACCAAAAGTTTCCATAGGTGATGTGCCAGGCTCCTGGAACGTCAGCACTTCAGTTCCAAAGACTTCCAAAAGTAGATAACAGCCGGCACCATCTAGTGACAAGCTCTTTTATTGATGAAAAAGACACATGATAAGACAAAGTAGCAGTAGCGACGTTTCGGAGGAATACGTCCCCCTTTCTCAAGCTTCTATCAGTGTCTACACAAAATACTAAATCACATAATCCTTATATATCCTCAACAGTGGAGAATTAAAGTGGTCTAACACCCAGCATTTCAACTTTGCTTTAAAAGATTGCTTACAGCTTATAAACTATTATGCCAGATTTTTTTTTTAGCAGAAATTCACTGAATGGATTAAACATGACATTTTAGTGCTGCATTTAGCTAGAAATCCTCCTCCGTGCTTGCTTGTTTAGTTACAAATGTATCTATCTACAATGTAACAAACAAACACTGCTCTGAGAGAACAAAGAGGGCTTCCCCGGCAGGCTTTTCAAAGGTCTATTTGTATTCCAAATAAAGATACATTTTGTAACTACAGATAAGAACGGATGCGGATTCCTAGTTAAATCCAACACTAAAATGTCATGTTTAACCCATTCAGTGAATTTCTGCTTAAAAAAAAATCTGGCATAATAGTTTGTAAGCTGTAAGCAATCTTTTAAAGCAAAGTTGTAATGCTGGGTGTTAAACCGCTTTAACCAATCACATGTATACGCCAAAATATGGCGACCAATCCCCTCCCGTCTCACCTGCGGACCTTGTGGGGAACTTCCTCTTAGTATGCATATAAACATGCGCACAGACGCACATCCTATCCCATGTGACAGGGCGGAGGCGGAATCCACGAGAGCCCGGCACGCACACAGCCGCCGACCAGTCACAGTAAGTCAGTAGATGACGTCACCCATAGGTCACGCCCCAGAAGCGGCGGACCTAATGGGGAACTGACTCACTCGCGGCGGTCGCCGCCCCCTGGTCTGACGTGCAGCCACGCGTGTGCATAGATGACACATGCTCACGTAGTGGCTAATGTGCGTATCCGCGCTCCGGGCACGCCTTCCGCCCCACCACATGGTTACAGAGCAAGCCTCTGCCTAGCAACCAGCATGTAAACAAAACATACAGTGCTCATATCAGGACACATGACAGGCCAATCAGGTCCATCCATCTACCGCGGAGACACAACAAGAGAACCCAAGGAAAAGTATATCAGACATATTCTATAACACTGACATATCGTATTCCCTATTGAGGCCTTTGGGTTCCAAAGTGTCAAGTCTGCGTATCCATATTGCCTCTCTATACAGTAACCTTTTAATTCTATTACCTCCTCGTCTGGCTGGTCCTACCTGTTCCAAACCCTGAAATCTCAACTGATTAACAGAATGTCTGGCATGAACAAAGTGCTGAGGGACTGTTAATTCTAAAGCGGGTTTCCTAATAGTACTTTTATGGGCTGACAGTCTATCTTTTACCCTATGTGTGGTCTGCCCAATGTATAACAAGCCATGTGGGCACTTGAGGGCATATATCACATATCTAGAATCTATAAAGGGACTATCATTTGCACCTACCAACTGGCCTAATCGAGTGGACCTAGATATGGACCTATACAAATTCTTTAGATCTATCCGTTTGAAATATTTTTTCAGTCAGCCTCAGGAGAGGGCTTTTTTCTCGGATTGGGATAGAAGTGAGGAAAGCCTCAAACTAAGAGATACAAATCTGTATACAAAAAGTAACTTTAATCCTCCGTCATGTCAGGTCATAGATAAGTTTGTTAAGAAGGTTACAGATGAGATAGATCAAATGTTTGACAATTCCAAGATGGGCCCTAATTGTCGGATTAGACATAATCTTGATCAGACACAACTACAAGCACTTCAAGAACTTAGTGAAGATAAATCTATAGTAATTAAACAGGCAGATAAGGGGGGAGCGGTGGTTGTTATGGACACGGAGGATTATAAGAAGGAAATCAATCGATTACTATCGGATACTGCAACTTATAGGAAACTGATGGGAGATCCTACTGAATAATTTTTTAAACATATTAAAGAGACAGTTTTTCGAGCTTGTCAGGATAACATCATCAATAATGACAAACTGAAACGATATCTGATACAAGAGGATCCTATAGTCCCCGTTTTTTTACATCTGTTCAAAAATCCACAAGAATAGAACTTGCCCCCCAGGCCACCCTATAGTAGCAGGGATTAATTCCATTTTTTCCCCAATAGCTAGATATCTTGATCAGACAAATCTAAATCTAGACAAAACTGAATTTATGATCTTCCCACCCCGGTCATCCCTGGACCTCCCAGATGTGCAGGTCACTGTTAACCACACTACTATTCACCCTACCTCTCAAGCCCGCTGTCTGGGTGTCACCCTGGACTCCGCACTCTCCTTCACTCTCCACATCCAAAACCTCACAAAGTCCTGCAACTTCCACCTTCGTAACATCTGTAAGATTCGCCCTTTCCTGACCCCTGCCACCACCAAACTCCTCATCCATGCCCTCATAATTTCCCGCCTCGACTACTGCAATGCCCTTCTGTCTGGACTCTCTAAGACCCGAATAGCCCCACTGCAGTCCATCATGAATGTGGCTGCCAGAATTATCCACTCCTCCCATCGCTCCACCAGGGCGGCTCCCCTCCGTGAATCCCTCCACTGGCTTCCTATCCAGTCCAGAATCAGATTCAAGATATTGTGTCTGACCTACAAATCCATCCACAAAACCTGTCCAACCTACATTTCTGAGCTTACTCAGAGATACACACCAAGCCGCTCACTCCGCTCCTCCAATGAACTTCGCCTGACCGTCCCCCGCATCACCCAGTCCCATGCACGCCTCCAAGACTTCTCAAGAGCCGCTCCGACACTATGGAACTCCCTACCTCCACCCATTAGGGCAGCCCCCTCCTTCAACACCTTCAAGAAGGCCCTCAAAACTCACCTTTTCACTCTTGCCTACCACCCCTCACAATTGCTCTAAACCCACAGCCGAACTCTGGTCCCCTACCTCTCCCTCTAGATTGTAAGCCTTTGGGCAGGGTCCTCACTCCTTTTGTGTTCTACCTGATCATGCACCTCTATTACTGTGCACCCATGCTATGCATTTGAGTGAACCTAACTTGCCTAACTCCATGCTCCCATCCAGTGACTGACTAAGCATTACCTTGTACTCATACTGTGCTGTGTGATCTGGTTTTCTTGTATTCCTGTATTGTCATATTGCTGTTTGTCACCCCTAAATATTGTCTGTAACCTAAATTAATGTCCAGCGCTGCGTAATATGTTGGTGCTTTATAAATACAACAAATAAATAAATAAATAAATAAAATAGATGTTAAGGCCATATGTTGTAGCAGGAAAGTCATATTTAAGAGATACTACCATGTTCTTAGAAGAAATCAAAAAGTTGTCTGATGTTCCAGGGGGCGCTCTATTGGTAACCATGGATGTTGAGTCCCTTTACACCTCCATCCCTCATGATGGGGGTGTGGAGGCGGTTCAACACATCTTGGAGTGTGCTTCAGATTTTTCAGGAGCGCAAAGGTTGTTCCTGTGCAAATTGCTATATATTCTATTGACCTGTAATTATTTCATGGTAGAGGATCAGTTTTACTTGCAGATAAAGGGAACGGCGATGGGCTCGAACGTGGCCCCCACCTACGCAAATGTGTTCATCAATGCTTATGAAGAGACGTTTGTCTATACTAATATGATTTTTCTACAGTATGCAATATGTTGGATGAGATACATTGATGACATTTTGCGTGTGGGTGGGGCCACGTTCGATCCTAATGCAATTTGTGGAACAGTTGGAGTTACAATGCCCATGTATTAAATTAACGATACACACACATGAGCATGAGGTCAGTTACCTCGATGTGATGGTAAAATTGCAGGATGGCAGACTCAGCACAGATATTTATGTTAAACCCACTGATACCAACTCCACTTTATTGTATGATAGTTTTCATCCTCCTTGTACCAAACTATCCATTCCAGGTAGCCAGTTTCAACGTGTAAAACGTATAGTGGATAATGAAGAGTTGTGTAAAGATAGGCTTGACGAGATGCAGATTAGATTTCAGAAGAGACACTATCCAGGAGCATTGCTGGATAGGGCCAGACAGGATGTTGAGAGGACGGACAGGTCGGATAGGGCCAGCCGCAGGAGGGGACACAACAAGAGAATTCCATTTGTCAGTCAGTTTAATGTGTTTAGTACCGATATAGCCAAGATCTTAAGGAAAAACTGGCACTTTCTGAGGGACAGTTTCCCACAGATTGGTGAATTTCAGACTTTACCCCTGATGTCCTATAGGAGAGCACCAACACTTAAGGATAAGTTAGTACATGCAGATTTAGGTTCACAAAAAGCAAAGAAATGTAGATCCACTAGACCCAATGGCACATACCCATGCTTGGGATGTGTGCACTGTAATAGTGTGATTAGGGGCAGTTATGTTACACACCCCTATAGTGGTAAAAAATTCTTCATCAATGGTCACTATGACTGTAATTCTAGATATGTGATATATGCCCTTAAGCTTGTTATACATTGGGCAGACCACACAGAGGGTAAAAGATAGACTGTAAGCCCATAAAAGTACTATTAGGAAACTCGCTTTAGAATTAACAGTCCCTCAGCACTTTGTTCATGCCAGACATTCTGTTAATCAGTTGAGATTTCAGGTTTTGGAACAGGTAGGAGCAGCCAGACGAGGAGGTAATAGGATTAAAAGGTTACTGTATAGAGAGGCAATATAGATACGCAGACTTGACACTTTGGAACCCAAAGGCCTCGATAGGGAATACGATATGTCAGTGTTGTTATAGAATATGTCTGATATACTTTTCCTTGGGTTCTCTTGTTGTGTCTCCGCGGTAGATGGATGGACCTGATTGGCCTGTCATGTGTCCTGATATGAGCACTGTATGTTTTGTTTACATGCTGGTTGCTAGGCAGAGGCTTGCTCTGTAACCATGTGGTGGGGCGGAAGGCGTGCCCGGAGCACGGATACGCACATTAGCCACTACGTGAGCATGTGTCATCTATGCACACGTGTGGCTGCACGTCAGACAAGGGGGCGGCGACCGCTGCGAGTGAGTCAGTTCCCCATTAGGTCCGCCGCTTCTGGGGCGAGACCTATGGGTGACGTCATCTACTGACTTACTGTGACTGGTCGGCGGCTGTGTGCGTGCCGGGCTCTCGTGGATTTCGCCTCCGCCCCGTCACATGGGATAGGATGTGCGTCTGTGCGCATGTTTATATGCATACTAAGAGGAAGTTCCCCACAAGGTCCGCAGGTGAGACGGGAGGGAATTGGTCGCCATATTTTGGCGTATACATGTGATTGGTTGATTCTCCACTGTTGAGGATATATAAGGATTATGTGATTTAGTATTTTGTGTAGACACTGATAGAAGCTTGAGAAAGGGGGACGTATTCCTCCAAAACGTCGCTACTGCTACTTTGTCTTATGTGTCTTTTTCATCAATAAAAGAGCTTGTCACTAGATGGTGCCGGCTGTTATCTACTTTTGGTTGTGTATCTTTTAGAGCAGAGAGGAGTTCTGAGTTCAGGTCCACTTTAACAATGCAGTTCGGCTGTGTGTTCTGCTGATCGTCTGCCTTTAACATTTAGCTATAGATCAAGAAAACCATATACAGATCAAAAATGTGTGAGTTAAGTCTGTGTGTATGCCACATGCTTGTTTGAGGTATAGTACTCAACTAAATCAGTAAGATGTCAGGTACACTGAACATTTAAAAACACAAATCTATAGTGTGTGTGTGTGTGTGTGTGTGTGTGTGTGTGTGTGTGTGTGTGTGTGTGTGTGTGTGTGTGTGTGTGTGTGTGTGTGTGTGTGTGTGTGTGTGTCCATTGTGATTTTAAACTATTTTTTCTTTTAGATTGTAGAAATTCCAGTAATGTGGATGATGATGATGATGATCGTGTACCAAACAACACAAGCTCACTGGAGTGTGTTGCAGAAAGAGGCAGAGAAAAGCCAGACAGTGATGTGGAAATGTTAAGCACAGGAAGTCAATCTTCACCTTCGGCCCAACCGCACAAGCGCATACCTTCAAAAAATGCAAAACCACGAAGACGTAAACATGTTGATGCTGATGTCGAAATGATTGAAGCTATTCAATTCTATGAACACTCAGATCAAAAACAGTACTGATCTTCACAAAGATGATAGTACCATGCTATTTTTGAAGTCACTGGCTCCAGACATAGGACAAGTTGACACCAAAATCACAAAGCTGAAGGTAGACATTATGAATGTTATTTTAGTTGCTTCCTCCAGGACTATCCTTCACACACTACTACATTGGTCGATATTGATAAACAATATCGTAGTTAAACGTACGATAAACCATTACAAACCAGTCTGTATGCAAGTTGGATTAGTTTGGTTCTGTACAAATAAGCTGACACACTGCATTCTATTAGTTCTGGAGGTGTGTTTAGCTATCCGGGACAACAAAGGACGATTTGCATATTCAGAAGTGATGCACTGTGGGACCTTCAGAGCTCACTCCTACCTGAATTGCAAATACCTTCTATTTTAGAAGGTAAACGGTTTTAGTGTGCTATGATGAATCAGATTTTATTTTCAAAAAGGAAAAAAAAGGCTTTTGCAGCATTTCTGTCTTAAAGGGACACTTAAGTCAAACACAAAAAGTGAGTTTTACTCACCTAGGGCTTCCAATAGCCCCCTGCAGCTGTCCGGTACCCTCGCCGTCTCCCTCCGATCCTCCTGGCCCCGCCGGCAGCCACTTCCTGTTTCGGTGACAGGAGCTGACAGGCTGGGGACGCGAGTGATTCTTCGCGTTCCCAGACACATTAGCACCCTCTATGCTGCTATATGATATATGCTATAGCAGCATAGATGGTATTATTGTGGCCAGGAACACGAAGAATCACTCGCGTCCCCAGCCTGTCAGCTCCTGTCACCGAAACAGGAAGTGGCTGCCGGCGGGGCCAGGAGGATCAGAGGGAGACGGCGAGGGCACCGGACAGCTGCAGGCGGCTATTGGAAGCCCTAGGTGAGTAAAACTCATTTTTTTTGTTTGACTTAAGTGTCCCTTTAACGAAACAATTATATCAAGTAGAATCAAATGGGAACAGATAGCTATTTTGTACTGGGAGAAGAGTGATTTTCCAAATTGCATTGGAGCAGTAGATGGGAAGCACATTAGATTAATAATGCCACCTAGTAGTGGTAGTCAACACTACAATTATAAGTTTTTTCAATTGTTCTTTTAGCAGTCATGGATGGCGAATATAATTTTATTGATATAGAAATTGGCTCAAACGGTAGTACCAATGCCTGCTTTATTTTCCATGACTTGAACCTGTACAGATTTAATGCAAGACAAGTCAAAAAGATGACCCTGACCCTCAGTAAAAGTACATTTTTTCAGTAAGTAGGCAAAGTCATACCTTGCACCTGTGAGAGGAGCAGAGCAGCAGCTCAGTCAAAAAGATGACCATGACCTTTAATTAATTTCTTATTCTTAGCTGATGTGGAAAAACATACCCCTATGATACCTGCTGTGTTAGCCAGCGTAATATAGGTTTTGTTCCAGGAGTCGCATTTAGTTCAAAAATGTCAAGCAGTGCTTTTTCTTTTTTAATTGGTTTTTAGATTATGGGAGATTCAAGAGGGTATTCCCCTTAGGTACTGGCTCTTGTCTGCTTAATTTGCAGGTGTGCGGGGAGCTGGAGGATTGGCCCGCTTTCTCGGGCTGGAAGGAAGCAACCTATAGAAGGGCCAGGAGGATAAAAGGGTCAGCTGCGTGGATCCTGCAGCCGACTGAAACAAGCTATTCGCCCTTCACCTGGATTATGGAGGCCGTCGTGGCTGCAGTGTTACGGAGGTCCCGGGAAGAAGATGGCGAGGAGTGACTGCGGGAGCTGCTCGCTCATGCGAGCAGCGAGTCAGCAGCAATGGCGGCGCCCTCTGCGCCGTTCGTGCAAGAGGCAGATCCCAGCCCTGTAGCCTCTCCCCTACCCCTGTCACGTGAGCGGAGCTCAAGCAGGGAGGGAGAGGAGGAGGAAGCTAAACGCGAATTGGTGTCTGAAGGGGCGCATTCGGCGCAAATAGAGGTAGAGACCTTTCGCCATGCAGGCTTAGGCAAACGGCCTAGGAAGGTGAGGAGGGTCTTTTCTCCCCCCCCCCCCCCCCCCCCAGCGCACATACACTCCCAGAGCAAAGCCTGGGCCGCAGCGTGGAAAAAAGACTGGAGGAAGCAGGGGCCGGACAACAATGCCCCGGGCAGCTTTCCACCATTTAGCTGGCACAGCACTGGCAAAGCAAGGAGCTTTAGCAGGCAGCAGCTGGGCAGAGGTTCAGCCGACTACAGGACTGACTTCCAATGCTTCTGAGATGGGTGAGTGTGTGAATTCTCAGTCTCTGTCTGTAATTTCAGCATGTTTAGATGAATTATTCAGCATGTTTAACACTTTAGCTGGGAAAGTTCAGTCCCAGGGGGATGTCAGGAGCTGGGGGTGGGATCGGGTAAGGTTGCAGCTTCACCAGCAGCGGTGTGGTCCCCCCAGTAGAAGCAGGAGCATCAGGGGGGTCAGCTAATATCCCGACCCTGCAAGCAGGTATTGCTGAGACACATTACAAAGAGGCTTTACCTTGCTCTCCGTCTCCTCTTGGTTTCCACTTAAAGAAACTGTGTAAGAAAATTTTCAGCCTTAGTTCTTCTATCCTATCAGTTCCTTTGCCTGTTCCAATGTGCTCTGGCTCACTGCAGCTTTTCCTAATTGCACAGTGGCTGTGTTATCTCTGTTATATGATCTCATCTGTTTTCTTCTGTCAGCACAGTCGGGATAAGGCTGGAATGTGTGAAATTTGCAGGGCTGCTTGTGATTGGTAGAAGCTACACACCCCCTGCAGGCTCTGTATGACTCACACACTCTGCTTATGTGAGCCTATCACAAGCTGGTTAGTTTGTTTGTAAACACTGCCTAAAACTGGCAATTACAAGCCAGGTTTGCAGCAGAGAGTAGCAGAAACAGCACAGAGGGGACCAGGAGAACATAATGAATAGAATGGTATGCTTTTTGCTGTAAAAATTTTAGAGTACAGATTCTCTTTAAGCCTTTCTGTAAAGGAAAAATATGGAGAGGTGAATATATGGATATATTATCACTTCTTCCTCATTATAAGGATTTAGGAAACAAAGAGAAGAAGGAAGGGGAGGACGAGCGGAGGTGCCCAGTTTTGTGCACTTTTGCGAACTGGCTGCAAGCTATTATTATTTACACTACAGTGGTTATTGAAAAGAAGCCTGAGTTAGCCACAGGCCTGTTGCAGCACATTGATATAATTCACGATGCATATAGGCAGTTCGGCGGATTCGCCTGGCTAAATTATGATGAGGCTTTCCGTCAGAGGATGTCGGTCCATTCTTCACTGGTCTGGGGAACCAAGGAGGTGGCCCTTTGGCTTGGATTTATGCTCCCGCAAAGGTCTGCGGTTGCTAAGACTGCGCAAGTGTCCCCAGCAAGCACCTTTAAGAAAGGTGTTTGTTTCGCTTATAATGAGTCAGTGCAAATGTTTGACGAATTGTCGTTATAAGCACGAATGCAGTAGCTGTAGCGGGAATCACCCGGCGTTCTGCTGCTTTAAAAAAAATAGGAGGTCAAGGCAGCAAGGAGCTTTTTCTTAAGAGCTCCGACACCAGTGAGAGTGCAAAGTATGTTGCCTAGGTTAAACAAATATCCAAGGCAGGCGAGCAGCCGCCTGCTGTTTGATGGGTTTTCTGCGGGTTTTGATATTCCCCCTTTTGCTAATGAAGGTTGCACGGTGGTGCCAAACCTAAAATCGGTGGAGCAGTATCCACAGGTTGCCCGTCAAAAAATATTGAAGGAAGTGTCAGCAGGGAAGGTAGCAGGCCCATTTGATTCTCCCCCCCCCCCCCCCCCTTTGATAATTTCAGAATTTCCCCTTTAGGGGTAGTACCTAAGAAAGCTCCTAATGAGTTCAGATTAATCCACCATTTATCATTTCCAAAGGATGATTCATTGAATGACTGCATTAATAAGGAGTTGATTTCTATCTCATACATAACATTTGATCAGACATTGAAGGTGATCAAGGAATTTGGAAGGTTTGCCCTTATGGCAAAGACAGATATTCAGTCTGCTTTCAGACTATTGCCTATTCAGCCTGAAGGTTTCAATTCCTTAGGCTTTTGTTTTCAAGGTAAATATTATTTTGATAAATGCCTTCCTATGGGCTGTGGCCTTTCCTGTTTTTATTTTGAGTCATTTTCCACTTTTCTTGAATGGGTTTTAAGCAGCAGATTAAACAGGGCTCCTTGGTTCATTATCTAGACGATTTTTAGTTAATTGGTCGAGGTGGTTCCCCCATTTGTCAGCAAGTATTAGATACCTTCCAGGTTATGATGAAGGAGTTTCGGGGTGCCTCTGGCCCCGGATAAAACTGTCTATCCTACAACAGTGATTGAATTTTTAGGGATCACCATGGATACAGAAAATATGGAGTTTCGACCAAAGGGGTAGAGGGGCCTGGCTCCACCTTGGCATGTTAGACGGCTCAGTTTGCTGCCCGTACAGAGCAGTGGAGAGCTATTTGCGGATCAAGCCGGTGTCGGTGTCCTTCCTAGTACACAATGATGGTACCCCTCTCTCATCCTTTCCGTTCCGGGCGATGAGATTTTCAAAAAATGCCTGGCTGTCCTAGGTTTACAAGAGTTTTATTTCACTGCTCACTCATTTAGGATTGGCGCTGCCACAGAGGCAGCGAGATTGGGTCTAGCGGAAGCAGACATTCAGAGAATTGGTAGGTGGGAGTCTAATAGATTCAATTTGTATGTTAGACCTAATTTGTGTATTGATTAATTTCAGGTCGTAAGGTCACAATTTGGGTGGTTGACCACTCATACGTTTGTTGGGCAAGGAGGAGAGCACGCTTCCGCCCTTATTCAGAAAATCTCTTTCTAGATCCTGGCCAATACAAAATCTTATGGCAAGGTACTAGAGGTTTCCGTTGGGATGCCCTTTTTGATTTAGTTCTTTCAAAACTTAAGTTGTGGCCTGCTCCGGACTTCCTCATCCTTCATGCAGGAGGGAATGATTTAGGTAAAAGGAACACTATCGAATTGATGAGTGATATGAAGCGTGATGTGCGGCAGCTTGCACTGCAGCTGCCAAGCACTATTTTAATTTTCTCAGAAATTATTCCTAGAATTGTATGGTTTAGACATCAAATGAAGTTCCTGAACAGAATTCGTAAAAGGGTAAACAGATTCATGTTTAAAGTTATGAGTGATATTGGTGGCTTCTCTCTCCGTCACGTGGAGTTGTAAGATTCGGTTTCAGGCTTAGATCGGCCTGATGGAGTTCACTTATCAGAAATTGGTGTGGATATATGCAATGCGAATATTCATTCAATCATTGAGAAGGCCGTGGTGGTTGGGGCCCAGTACGACTAGGCCGCTCTGGTCGTCTGGGTAATGTCACCCTGCGGGCGGACATTTGTTAATAAAGTTATGGTATATATGATTTGATTGTTATATTAAAGATTTAATTTGGTTATGAAACATTCTTGGTTTTGGTTACCCCCAAAAATAAATGGTCGTGGCCTTTTCGCCAACTGTTGTGTGTTTATTTATTTAAATGTTATGTAAGTATATGTGAATGGGATGTGCAATAACATGCTAGGTGCAAGCAATTAGCTTGCACCTGCATGTTAGAGCCGTCCCTGAAGGGTATTCCCCTCAGGTACTGGCTCTTGTCTGCTTAATTTGCAGGTGTGCGGGGAGCTGCAGGATTGGCCTGCTTTTGTGGGCTGGAAGTAAGCAACCTATAGGAGAAGAGCCAGGAGGATAAAAGGGTCGGCTGCGTGGATCCTGCAGCCGACTGAAACAAGCACTTCACCCCTCCCCCCATTATAGTTACGCTCGTTTCTCGTCGCGGTAAGTTGGGGTACCTATTGGGTAATGTCACCCTGCGGGCGGACATTTGTTAATAAAGTTATGGTATATATGATTTGATCGTTATATTAAAGATATTTAATTTGGTTATGAAACATTCTTGGTTTTGGTTACCCCAAAAAATAAATGGCCGCGGCCTTTTCGCCAACTGTTGTTGTGTGTTTATTTATTTAAATGTTATGTTATGTAAGTATATGTGAATGGGATGTGCAATAACATGTTTAATCTTCACTGTTGGGAATTGTTAATTTTATTATTCTCGTTCATTGTAATGGGTGCAAGCTCAGACCACGTGATTAGACCAATTTTAGAAAAAGATATCCTGTAACAGGAATAGATCTGATAATGCCAAGTCTGTATGCGAGTACATTTTGTGAGTATGGGAGTAATAGGTAAAATCTTTTTCTAAAGCATGGTGGCAACGCCAAATGTATACATTTTCATACCAGGAATATATTTTTGTAGGGTATTGCCCCGTTTCCTTAATGAATTGGTCGTATCTAAACTAGTGTCAATAATAGTATGGAATTCTCTTACGATAAGAATACTTCCTTTCTGCATTTTCCTTGTTAGTTTAATAGTTTGTTTAATAAATGGAAGTTGCTTTGTATTTGGGGAACAGATGTTCAGTATAGTCAATGGCTTATTTATCTCGGCGACAAGCATGATAAATCTCCCTTGTGTATCTTCTATAATTTTAGTCGGTGTGAATGCGACATTAGAACTGATTGCTATAGTTTCTTATTTTTTTTTTTTTTTAATGGTCTGTAAATGTGAGGATATTTGGGGTTGGAGAACGGAGGATTTTCTGAGCTAAAATTCATCTCCTGCACACATTATATCCACTTTCTCTTTGATTGCATCTTGACAAAATGTAAACCTTTTATAAGGGGAATTAAGCCCATTGGCACTGATAGAAAAACTTTAATAAAAAATCTATATATATTTAATTCAGCTACTACATCGGCTGATATTAATAAACAATATCGTAACTAAATGTACGATAAACCATTACAAAACAGTCTGTATGACAGCGTTATGATCACAAATATTGCCCAAGAACAGAAGTACTACTCGGACACGCTTAGAGCCCTGAACTTCGCTGTCAAATCCAAATGGATCATTAAAAAGTATTTCAGCCAGGAGCGGCGTGGCCTGGCGCTAATGGCGGACGGCAGCAACTGAGCTGAGCTACTGGCCTGATTCAGCTTTATCGCCGCTTCATCTCACTCCCACGGAGGGGAAAATCGCCCAGCCGACTATCGGGACAGCAAGCAGAGGTCTCCGTTCTCCACCCGACTGGTGGATTGACCCCCCAGAGCGCATCAGCTGCACCACACGCAGACCTTCCAGGATTGTGGTAGGACTGCTCCGATCCTCTCTCCCTCGCTCTGCCTAGCTCTCTATCTCCCACCAGCCTCACGCCCAGCATCAGACCCTCATCTCAGTGTGGCAGAGAGCTACACAAGCCAAGGTATTTTCAGGCTACCGCGCCAGACCCTCACTTCCGGCTGGCCTGCTTCACAAATTGAGGCCCAGGCTTGCAAGGCTCGACTAGGCCCCAACTTGCAGCACTATCCACGCAAGCCTAATCCTCCCTGACAGAGTCTAAGACAGCCTTCAAAGCTCTGATCCCCTAACAGTCTGGCTACAGAAGCTATACATCAATAGAGTCATCCATAACATTAAAACCAGACAGAAAGTTGGAAGCACTCCTAGCTGAACGTAGTCTTTTCCTCATTTCTGCTACATATTTATCTTAGCAATTGGGCTCACACGACTCTACTACTCTTCTGAATATGATATAATTACGCTCCCATAGAGCCTGTGTATATTTTGTTAAAGTATGATCTGACCAACTTTGTCTGCCGACCTCTCATCTTATCTGCAGTCAATATCTTTTCATTAACATGGCTAACAAATCCGTGAACCCAAAGACAACATCTGCACAGTAAGACTTCTTTCAACCTAAAGACGCTAAATCGAACAAAGTACAAACGTCCCCACAAAAAGAAAACGTAATGCAAGTGACAGACAATGACGCTTCTTCTAACAGAAACTTCTCACTGCAGGACATCTCTGACCTCTTGGCGGAATTAAAAGAATCTATCGGTAATGAAATCAGAGCGGCAACCACCACCCTATCTACACAAATTGATGACCTAGGTGCGCGCACGCACTCTCTACAGGTTCGCATGGATGATACAGCGGACGCTGTTAATGATATTCAAGATAGGATGTCCACCTACAAAGAACATCAGGTGATACAAGACACAAAAATAGAAGACATGGACAATAGAAACCGGAGGAATAACCTCCGATTAAAAGGTGTTCCAGAGACCATCACAGATTTCACAGCATACACTACAGCTATGTTTAAAGCTTTACTTCCCGATCGTCCTGATGAACTCTTCCGGTTTGATCGCACTCATCGTGTTTTAAAACCCTTTAAACAAGGTGTCAAGCCGAGAGATATAATTCTTAAGCTACACTACTCCAAGATTAAGATCCCTATATTGCAAGCAGCTCGTGATCTTGGTCAGGCTGGAGTGGGGGAATATAAAATTCAAATTTTCCCCGATGTCTCCCCAATTACGCTTGAAAAAAGACGGTCACTAAAGCCAATTACTTCTATCCTACAGTGCAAAGCAATTCAGTATAAATGGGGGTTTCCATTCGCTCTAAACCTGAAATTGGGTCATCAAAACTTTCAAATCACGACTTTGCAAGAAGGTCTCAAGCTATTGAAAAAGCATAACCTACTTGAGTCTCAAGAAGACCCTCCTATGGACACTCTTAACTCAAACAAGAGACTCAGAAGAGAATGGCAAACAAACTCTCCTCACTCCACCCCTAAAAAAAGCTAACTTGTGGGCCATGTCCAGGATCCCTACAGCACAGAGGTCCCTGACCATGGACTCGCCTCCCTGAATCTCTTTTTGGCTGATCACTCCTATTGAGCTCAATTACGCACGCACAGGCTCTGTGTACTTTGTTCTCACTTCCTTGAGCATCTGCTGCCCTTTGACAGCACAGTGCTCTCTGGTCTACATGTAGACTGGCTTGATAGCCACTGGCTGCTAGTTCTCACAGCCCCTAATCTATCTGTGGCGTTAGACCACAGGATTTATACGGTTTACTCGAGACTACAAGTTATACGTCTCTCATATTGTTTTTCTGTTTGAATGTTTTTGTTTTTGTTCAAGCTTATCTCAGCAATATTATTGCTCCAGGGTATAACACAACATCATCCCACCTAGCTAAGGAAAAACAGCGCAAATGTTTAGTATTTAATATGCCTAATTTTTCTTATATATTTTGCTTATGGAATCCTCTTGCTATCATTCTTTATCAACCTAAATGTTACAGTGACTTCATCAGCATGTGCTTATCTTTAACCACTTATGCTCTGAGTAATATAAGGGTGCTTTTTGAATGTATGATAACATGGTCACGGCCTCACCACATTTGAAGAGTTCAACCCCCCCCCCCCCCCAACCCACTACTCAGTCTCTACTCTCTCAGTTATCTCACGACATTAGCCCTTTGACTATAGTCACCTACAACGTCAAAGGACTAAATGCACCCCAGAAAAGACGATTAGCTTGCCAATACTATAAAAATGCTGGTGCAGACGTTATCTTCCTACAAGAGACCCATTACACCCGAAATAAAGAACCCAAATATTGGCACAAGATGTAATTACAGGCTTATTATGCCTCTACTTCTCAAAAAAAAATGTAGTGTTGCTATAATCATACACAGGAGACTCAATTTTAACGTGAAAATTGTGGTTCGGAATTTAGAGGGGCGATACCTTATCTTAATTGGTGAAACCAATGGTTTCCAATTTACTCTAGTCTCCGTATATGCTCCATCTGAGGGCCTACGCTCTTTCCTCGCTAAATTAACCTCCAAACTCTTACCCCTTAGAGAAGGTAAACTTATAATAGCAGGAGATTTTAATGCTACCTTAGATGGGGCCTCTGGTCGCACCAGATTACCCCCTAAGTGCCTGCTCTCCTTCTTGTCTGACACGGGTACCTGGGATGTCTGGAGGGCTCTGCATCCTGGAGAGAGGGGCCACACTTTTTACTCACATCCACACGATTCCTACTCACATATAGACTTTATTTTCATGGACACAGCTCTTCTCACTGACGTGGTCTCAGCTGATCACTCGGAAATTTCCTGGTCCAATCACGCATCGGTACAGATCAAATTTATTTCTCCAAGTCTCAGGCCTAAAACTTCTTGGCGTATTAATGAGTCCCTCCTGACAGACCAGGAGCTTAAACCTCAATTGACAAGAGAGATTATTTCCTTCTTCGAGACAAAGTAGGCGACACCTCACAGGGAATTAGATGGGCAGCTCATAAAGCAACCATTCGGGGAGAACTAATCAAAATATCCTCAACTAGGCGTAAACATAATAGGGCTAGAATAAATGAGCTGAGGACAGAAATTAGACGCTTAGAATTCAAACACGCTAGAGGGGACCCTTCAGATTGCATGACTCCGCTCTCTGCCTTGCGCCAGGAACTTAAGGCACTTCTGTTTCAGAAAGCTGACAGAGCTTTCCGTATGACTTCATACAAATTTTACGAAAAAGGAGATAAGCCGGATACAATGCTGGCTAAAAAACTTGGCCAACGCTTGATCCTTAATAGACTCAACCCCGTTAGAGACAAAACAAGACGTTTGATACACAATCCCTCCTTAATTATTCAGGAATTTCAGAAGTATTATGCAGAATTATATAATGGTACCACTACTGATAAAAGTGCAACTCGGGCTACGGACATTTTGGATTACCTGAATGACTCATCTATACCATCCTTATCTATTTCTAGCAGCCAGAAACTTAATTCTTTAATCTCACTTAACCATTTACCGCCATCCTAACGTATTAAAACGTCATGCTTACCGCTATTAACAGCAACATGACGTTTTAATACGTCGCGCATTCCCGCCGCTGCTACCGCCGTGTGTCCGCCGCTACCGCCGCCATTACCGTCGGGATCCCGTGCTGGGCGATTGGGGAAGAGGACTGAACAGTCCTCTACCCAATCGCAGTGCCTGGAGTGAATGGACGTGACCGCGAACAGCGGCTACGTCCATTCACATAAACAGGAAATGTAACAGTTTAATAAAGTGTGTAAAAAAAAAAAAAAAAAGTGAACACGTCCTATGAGTGTTCACCAGCGCCATCTTGTGGCCAAAAAGTATATTACACTTACAAAATACATACATTTTCAAGTATATACACATCATTAATAAAATTACACTTCCAACCCTCCCCCCAAAAAAAAACACTTGTAAAAAAAAAAATCAGCTTAAAAAAAAAAAAAAAATAGTTGCCTTAGGGACTCAGCTTTTTTTATTCTATATTTTATGGGGGAAAATTAATTTTAATTTATTACATAGGGGCTTGTAATTATGGCCAGAACAAACAGAAAAATAACCACTTATATTTCAAAATAATATACTGTCGCCATACATTGTGGTAGGGACATAATCTAAACGGTTTAATTATCGGGACCACTGGGCAAATACAACGTGTTTGTTTTATCCACAGGAGAATGTTTAATTTTAAAACTATAAAGGCTGAACACTGAGAAATAATGATTTTTTTCTTTTTTTTTCTGTTTTTCTCATTAAAATGCATTTAGAATAAAAAAATTCTTAGCAAAATGTACTATCCACAGAAAGCCTAATTGGTGGCGAAAAAAACGAGGTATAGATCATTTTCTTGTGATAAGTAGTAGTAAAGTTATTAGGGAATAAAAGGGAGGAGCGCTGACAACTGAAAATTGCTCTGGTCCGTTAGGATAAAAACCCTTGGGGGTGAACTGGTTAAAGAGGTTCTGCTAGCTATTAAACAACTTAAAGCAGGGGCGTGACCAAGATGGCGCTGGTGTAGGACGCATAACTCCAGAGCTCTGGACGGACCGTTTTGCTTACACTCCTAGCTATACCGCGGAGCCCTCCTGAGTGGCATTCAGATCTCCGGAGTATCCTGGACAAACTACACCACATGGCCAGACGTGCTAAAGCCCTCTCCGACAACGAAAGGATGGATAAATACATGCGGCCGGATCCACCAGGCCTCTCGCAACGTGGCCGCCAACAACACCGTGGAAACGGCTCGGTAAGAGACAACTCCCTGTCCCCTCCACGTACCCCTAAACCCATATGCCCGGAGTCATCCCCGGCAGCTGACTTGGCCACTACTACGGAGGTGATAAACCATGCTGGCAGCCCTCACGTAGTTGAAATAAACCCTCCGCCATCTTGTGTCGCAGTAACTAATCCCGCTGACCAAGTCTTTGATACTTCGCTAGACGAGACATTACCCCTGAACATGGAGGACAATGTTGCCAGCTGGGATGCTGTAGATGAGACAGGGGCCATTGGAGGGGCTGAACTCACACTTAAAGACGTCCACATGCAGCTAATGGCCGCCATTACTGAGTCCCGTACGGTGGTTACCACAAAGGTGGAGGAAGTAAAAATTGATGTGGGCCTAATTAGGCAGGACATGCAAAAACTGCGTGAACGTACTGCAGAGCTCGAGACAAGAGTCTCCAACATCGAAGACACAATAGCACCCTATGCTGCGAAGATTCGTACAGTACAACAAGAATCTACAGCCAATCATGCCAAGTCAGATGATATGGAAAACCGGCTTCGCCGTAATAACCAGAGATTTGTGGGGATACCGGAGGGAGCAGAGGGGAACAGGCCCGAAGAATTTATTGAACACTGGTTGCTGCAACAGTTTGGTGGTGAAAGTTTGTCCAAAGCATTTGCTGTTGAACGGGCACATAGGGTCCCTGCGCGCAGGCCGCAGCCTGGCAGACCCCTACGCTCGTTTTTGGCAAGAATTCTAAATTGCAGAGATAGAGACACTATCCTCCGTCTTGCGCGCAACAAGGAAGACCTAACTATAGATAATGTTAAAATTATGATGTTCCCTGATTACTCGCAAGAGCTACAGAAGAAACGTGCCTCCTTTATAGATATTAAGCGCAGGCTTAGAAATGCCAATGTTCCTTACTCTATGCAATTTCCAGCTAAGCTGCGCATAGTTGATGGTAATGAAACTCTGTTTTTCACAGATCCCAAGGAAGCAGTGGACTGGCTTGATACTAAGCAATAATTTACCCATCTTGACTGTATGTTTAGTCCGATTAATGATACCTAATGCGAGAACAAAGCTTTATGAATCATTGCCTGTTTTGCTAGTATAACATGCTGCCATGCTGATATTACTCACCTATGTATAGGCAGCACTCCGCCAATTGCTATTTGATATGCTCCTTCCACTGGGAGGGCTCTGCGGTACATAACCTGCTGTTGGTCCCACCGGACCACTATAACTACTTGGTCTCTTAAGTTCAGTCAGTATATAACTGACTTCTTGCCTAGGTTCAGTTTGGGTATAAGACCCCAGTACTAATTGTTTCACTGTTTGTGCTGTGGGTAGGGGTTTAAATGGTATGTTTTTATTTCCTTATTTTAGTTTGTGAGCTATCTGATAACACTATTAAGCAGTCTGGAACTATGGTTGAAGACCACCTGTGCTTTATAACAACCCTTATTTACATCAATATCTACCATGCCTTTGGATAATATAAAATGTATGTCTTGGAATGTAAGGGGCATGAATGACAGTTTTAAGAGAGGCATGATCGTTAAACAAATTGACAAGCAGAAACCAGATGTATTATGCATACAAGAAACACACCTACTACCAGCAAAAACTTCTTGTCTTAGGAAAAGGTGGGTTGGCTGGGCTGCACATAGTACACACTCCTCATATTCCTCTGGAGTATCTATATTATTCCACAAAAGACTCCGATTTGACATACATAAGCTAGAAGTGGATGACCGAGGTAGATATATATGTATAGCACTTCACATTGAAGGTCTCTCTTTAGTCCTCATAGGAATATATAACCCTCCACCTGCATCAGTGTCCCTTTTACAGCATATTGCCCTTTTTGCTCTTGACTTCCCGGGCTATCAAGTTGTTTGTTTAGGAGACTTTAATATGCTCATGGATCCAGTTCTCGATAAATTTCACGACCCCCCCAATAATAGTACCTTCTCCTTAATGCCCACAACCTTAGCTAAATTCATTAGTGAAATGTCTTGGATAGATGTATGGAGATCCTTTAATCCAACTCGGTCCCAATTCACGTGCCATTCAGCCCATCGTCATGCACTCTCCCGCATAGACTATATCTTCACCACCCCATTAACATTACCCCATATTACAGCTGTATCACACCTCCCACGCTCTCTCTCTGACCATACGCCAATAATATTGATCTGCTCTTTACAAAACATTAAACCACCAGTGAGATGGCGCTTACACCCATTTTGGTTCTCTCAGATTACTGAACATGGAGGAGTTGGGAAGCAATTGGAACTATTTTTTGAGACCAATCGAGATGAAACTAGTACCACCACTAAATGGGATACCTTTAAGGCCTATGCTAGGGGTACTTTTAACTATGCCATTAAAAATATTAAAAAAGAATCCCAGTCATTGGAATTTGATTTAGAATCACGTTTATCATCTTATGAAAGTGCATATACGCAAAATCCCAACGACACCACCAAACGCCTCTGGCTAACTACCCTTAAAGAATACAATGCTCTCCTGACTGAAAAAGCAAAGAGACGTGAATTCTTTTTTAAGCAATCCAATTTCGAAATTGGAAATAAATCCGCCAAACTTCTGGCACAACTAGCACACTCCAATATGACATCACACACTATATTAGCAATTGCTGGTCCTGATGGTACGGTCTATAAAGATATCCCTAATATGGTACGGTGCTTCTACGACTTTTATAAGCAACTATATACATCTACACTTACCTGTACTGATACCGAAATTGCCAATTATCTTGCCACTACACATTTCCCTCAGCTGACCACTGATTAAAAAAAACTGCTGGATAGGGACATAACTTTGGAGGAGGTGCAGGAGGCAGTTATGTCACTAGCCAACAATAAAACCCCTGGTCCTGATGGCCTTCCGGTGGAAGTGTACAAATGTTATGATGAAGCATTGATCCCTGAATTATATGCAACATTAAAATCCTGTACTGACTTACTAACCCTCCCAGAATCTTTCAACCAAGCTACTGTTATTCTAATCCCGAAACCCGGGAAGGACCCCACCCAGTGCTCCTCATATAGACCAATTTCGCTACTTAACAGTGATTATAAAGTGTTCGCCAAACTACTATCAAATCGAATTAAAACTATTATACTGCAATAATCCACCCGGATCAATGCGGATTCATGCCTGGGAAATCTACATCCATTAACATTCGCAAAACACTAACTCATTTAGTAATTAACCATGACACAATGGGAGATAGAGCATTGGTGTCATTAGACACTGCCAAAGCGTTTGACACTGTCGAATGGCAACTACTATGGCAGGTATTAGGGAAATTTGGCTTTGGGCAAAAATTCATATCTTGGATCCAACTCCTGTATAAGACCCCACAAGCTAAACTAATTATTAATGGCCATCAAACTAACCCTTAGTAGGGGGACTAGACAGGGTTGCCCTATCTCTCCTTACCTGTTCTCTTTGGTAATAGAAGTTCTTGCCCTCAATATAAGATCTAATGAGTTAATTAAGGGTTTACATAAAGATGGTTTGACTGATACACTAGCGTTGTATGCTGATGATTTAATACTATATTTACAGGACACAGCACAGTCTCTTCAGCAAGCATTTCCCACTATACAGACTTTCTCTTTCTATTCAGGGCTATGTATAAATTGGCAAAAATCAGTCATTCTACCTTTAGACACCAATCCCAATATGGAAACTCCTCTACAGACGCAACTTCAGGTGGTCAAGAGCTTTAAATACTTGGGTATCTATATTGTGGCCGACAAATTGGAATTCTACCACCTAAATATTGACCCCTTGTTACAGTTTGTTAAAGAAAAACTCAACTCATAGAGCTTGTTCCCTATAAATGTTATTGGGCGAGTGAACTTAATCAAAATCATTATACTACCTAAACTCTTATATGTCCTAGAACATGTCCATATAGTAATCCCTAAAAAATTCTTTACAGAGCTCAATTCACTGATAACCACTTTTGTTTGGGGGAAAACTAGACACAGGGTTAGACTCCAAGCCCTTCAAGCCCCTAAACAATCTGCTGGGTTGGCACTTCCAAATTTCTATTTGTACTATTTAGCTGGACAACTTCGATATTTATCTACCTGGGTGCATGACACTCTAGATCGACCCATATCAGAGCAATTTTTGGCCAAATCGGTTAAAGGGAACAATCTACTATCCTTTCTGGAGAGCCCTGGAACTCAATTGCTCGGCAGAAGCACATGTATTCATAGGCTAGCTGCTAAGATATGGGCGGATGCTAAAAGTATATTTGAAATAAATGCTCCATTAGAAATCACCCCTCTGTGGACTAACCACAAATACCCACATCTGGCAGCATTCCACGGGGCCCTTGAGTGGCAGAATATAGGTGTAAATGTGTTTGCTCATCTTATTACCCAGGGTGTGTTTAAGACTTTTGACCAACTTAAATCAATCTATAATCTTACCAATAAGCAGTTCTATAAATACTTGCAATTAAGACATTGCTGGCAAACTCAGTTTGGTAACCTCCAAATGACTTTTTCTGATTTTCCATTGATTGGGGTATTACGTACGCAAGGTATGAGTGGCCTAGTCTCCATGTTGTATACCTCCCTCATTACAGTACTGGCCGACAGGGACACAGATCTACTTAAATCTAAATGGACATGTCTAGTAGCTGATATGGATGATGAGGAATGGGAGGAAGCTCTTAATTCACCTTCCCAAGCAGCTATCTCAGCTAATGGCAAACTGATCCAATTTTATATAATTAGGCAAGCATATTTGTCCCCCCTCCGATTATCAAAAATTAAAAACAACTACCCCCCAATATGTCCCAAGTGTTTGGCTGACTCGGCCGACTTCTGGCACATGCTGTGGGAGTGCCCACAAATACTCTCCTTCTGGACACAGGTTGTCCGAATACTAACTGAAATATTGGAAAAACCAGTTGTACGAGATCCTAAAATTTGCTTATTGGGAATAATCCCTGAACAGCAATACAACAAGTTTGAGCGCACCATATTACGTGAAACCCTCCTGTATGCAAGAAGATCTATTACTCTAGGGTGGATTACGCCACAAATACCGACAGTGTCCAATTCACTCAAGTCAATAATGTATTACCTTACATTAACTTAGTATACCAGCATAGAAACTGTCCCGGTAAATACAATAAAGTATGGAGCAAATGGACCTTGTCACCATTGACAGTAATTTTGTAAAGGTCTTCTATTATACTCTAGGCTCTCTGTAAACAGCTATAAGAATTGTATCTGATAGACTCACTGTTTTTATATTATGTTCATTATGTCCGGTTGACATATACCCTTTGGTTATTTAAATACTCTGCTTGATATGCTGATATCCTTCAAGTTATCTCCGGTGCCATTTCCTGTAATTGTAATGAGGATATTGCTATTCTGATTTGTATGTATGCAGAATCTTCAATAAAACCATGTTTAAAAAAAAAAAAAAGCATCTAAGTCACCTGGCCCGGGTGGATATACAGCCTCCTATTATAAAGCATTCAAACAGACTTTAGCTCCAGAGTTAACATCCCTATTTAACAACATCCTTCAGGGTAGAGACACATTCCCCCCGAAATGGTTCAAGCTACCATAGTCGTTATTCCCAAACCCGGTAGAGACCCGGCAGAAGTTACTAACTATAGGCCCATTTCCCTGATCAATGTTGACATGAAGATTTTCGCAAAAATCCTGGCCAATTGATTTAATCCTCTTCTCCCCTCGCTTATCCATCCGGACCAGACTGGCTTTGTTGCTGGGAGACAAACCACAGATAATATTTGAATGGTAGGATTAATAGCTAAAATGAAACTAATTCGACTGCCTTCTCTGCTCCTGTCACTGGACGCAGAGAAGGCATTTGATAGAGTGGACTGGAGATACCTTCGGTTAGCCCTACAAAAATTCGGAATTAGGGGTGCGTTCCTAAACGGAATTAGAGCTCTATATACTAACCCCATGGCGTCGGTCTGCAATATGGGAATTACTTCCCAACTTTTCCCAATTAAAAACGGCACCAGACAAGGGTGTCCTCTCTCTCCTTTATTATTTGCTCTTTGCATTGAACCTCTGGCAATACGGGTCAGACGCTCTCCAGACATCTCGGGGGTCACTGTGGGTAGATTAGAATTTAAAACCGCACTCTTTGCTGACGACACTATTTTTTCTTTAGCTAACCCCACGGTCTCCCTACCAAATCTTTTCCAAGAAATTGATCGATTCTGTATCTTCACGGGTTTTAAAATCAATCATATCAAGTCTGAGGCCATTCCGTTTGGTATTACTGCTGAGCAGACAGACATCTCTTTCTCGCTCCTTTGGATTTAGATTCAAACCGGCTGGAATCAGATACTTGGGAGTAACCCTATCTCAGAATTTTGAAGACCGATACAAATTAAACTACACCCCAATATTCAAAAAGCTTTATAGTTTGTTGGAAGAGTGGCAACCCTAGCGCATATCCCTATTGGGGCATATTTAATCAGTGAAAATTACATTACTGCCTAAAATCTTGTACTTGTTTCGGGCGCTACCTATTAGAGTCGTCAGAAAAGATGTGGAAGTTTTGCAGTCTAAAATTACCAACTTCATCTGGGGGGGTAGGAGACCCAGAATCAAATATCTACATCTAGCTCGCCACACGCTGGGGGGGGATAGGTGCTCCTAGTAATATGCATTACTATTATGCAGCGTCTTCTCCCAGGGGATCAGTCAGATGGGTGGACTTAGAACAAAAGATGATGTTCCCTTTTCCAATAAGTACCTTTATATGGACTCCTAAGCCTTGCCTTGGTTTTGACACTCTCCCGCTTCCCATTCATGAGTCCCTCTTGTTAAAAAAGACCTTTGTTAAAATGTTAGATCAGTTAGGTCGACACTCCAGCCTAGAGTCATTATTTTATAATGCGGATTTCCCCCCCCGGGAGTCTGCGGGTTAGCTTGGAGTAACTGGAAATCTAGAGGAATAAAATACATAGGTGATTTACTGAGAGATGGCCTCCCCTTGTCTTGGATACAACTACAGGAAAAATTTAATTTACCAGACTCAGAAGTTTTTAGGTACTTACAGATCGGTCACTTCTTATGATCACGGCACTCACATGGCTTGACTTTAACTACTTCTAACCTAGAAAAGATTGCTTTGTCCTACCCACTTCCCGATGGGCTCTATATCAGGAATTCTGGTACTCTAAACATGACATCTTCCAAAGCCATGTTGAAATGGCAAGATAGATTGAAAGTTACTCATGATGCAAAGCAATGGGAGGCTATCTTTTCAGGTATGTCAACCTCATCAAGAAATACACTAACTAAAGAGCGCAATTATAAGATTTTTTACGACTGGTACAGGACTCCTGCACAACTGTCCAAATGGGGGTTACTCATCTGATTTATGCTTCCGAGGATGTGCATCCACAGCTGATCAAGTCCACTGCTGGTGGACATGCCCTCTAGTAGTAGATTTTTGGGAAATGTGTTATTCGCTCGCATCTGAAGTGCTTGCTAGGCAAATCCAACCGGACCCGTGGACTGCACTTTTCCACAAGCCTCATCCCCAACTCTCCAAAACCCAAAATAAACTTTTGGGACAAATTTGCAATGCTGCAAAAGCTCTACTTGCTAAGACCTGGAAGTCTCTCCCTCCTTCTAGGAGTGAGCTGATAAACAGAATACAATACATATATGCTTTAGAGAAAATTACTTCAACAATTCAAGAGACTATTCCCCAGTTCAACCTGATATGGGACCCTTGGACTGCTTGGGGAGCTGCAAATATTTCCCAATAAGTCTTATTTTCTATTATATAGGTCTGCATTTAGGTTATCACTTGTGTACTATATTTAGCATTAACTCTGCTGCTGTTGTCTTCTGGTTAATATTTTCCAAACGTGGCTGTTGCTGTTATACACTTAATGTAGCTTTATGTACAAAATCTGTTTTCTTTTTTTTGTGTGTTCTCTTTGAAAAATGAAAATAAAAAGATAATTGAAAAAAAAAAAAAAAAAAAAAAAAGATAATTGAAAAAAAAAAGTCTGTATGCAAGTTGGATTAGTTTGGTTCTGTACAAATTAACTGACATAACATTGAATTCTATTAGTTCTGGAGGTGTGTTTAGCTATCAGGAAAAACAAAGGATGATTTGCATATTTAGAAGTGATGCACTGTGGGACCTTCAGAGCTCACACCTACCTGACTTGCAAATACCTTCTGTTTTGGAAGGTAAACTCTGCTATGATTAATCAGACTTTTTTTTTTTAAAGGCTTTTGCAGCATTTGTTTTTTTTTTTTTTTAAATTTTTTTTCTTTACAGATATTTTTGCACTGGACAGTCGTATTCCTCACTTCATTTTGATTTTCAACTGGGCAAAGTGACAATTTTAATACTCGTGGTGGAAACCTGCAAAGGCACTTGGAGACGATTAAGACCAATTTTTATGCCATCCCCAAGTAGAATCAAATGGGAACAGATATATTTTGTACTGGGAGAAGAGTGATTTTCCAAATTGCATTGGAGCAGTAGATGGGAAGCACATTAGATAGGGGTGTGGTGTGCCACAGAGGAAGATGGCTGCTTGAGCCTGCAGCTCTCTGTGGAAGACACTGAATCTAAAGACATACAGTGTTCCTGAGTGCCCCAATTTCAGCCAGAAAGGTTGGTGAAGTTGCAGATGTCTCGGGAGTGGATTCCAGGCACAAATCGGAGGAAAACAACCCGTTATCCCCAAAAGACTCACAGATTTCTACAGTGAGGAAGACCAAAATGGCCGCCGCTACAGGCCTGGCAGCAACAATGAGGCTGACTATAGACCACCTCCACCGCTGACCCAGAGAAACAGGTATGCTGCCCTGAGTACCCCCTACCCTAGGGGCACCTCTGAGGAGCCGGATGATGATGAGGACGAATCTGGGGAGATCAGAGAACGGAGCCCGCTGAAACCGCCAACGCGTAAGTATGCATTGGAAAATATGCATGCAGCGGCTCAAACATACGCATCCGTGCACACAAGTACGCATAAAAATACGCATGCCGGTACTCAGGCTCATGCGTATGCGGAAGAAAATACGTGTTCAGCTGTACAAAGAGATGACAGGAGAGAGAATATGGATCCCCAGACAAAACATACATATCAAGTTCCATCTATTCTCAAGAAACTGACCAGAGAATAACGAGACTGGAGAACAGGGTGGTGGAAATGACCACAGCTCATAATGAACTTTTAGACGCCCATAAAGCGCTTCTGAAGGAGAACCAATGGATGCGGGAAAAAATTGCTGACGGAGAAGACAGGAACCGAAGAAACAATTTGAAAATTCGAGGAGTTCCTGAAACGGTAGGGAATGATGATCTAAAAGATTACGTAGTGAAACTCCTACGCACTACATTCCCCAAGTTACCAGAAAATGAGCTCACAGTCGACAGGGCTCATAGGCTTCCTAAGCCAAACCCCCTTCCCAAACATCTCCCCAGGGTTGTCATAACAAGAATTCACTTCTATCACGTGAAGGAGATGTTATTGGATACAACTAGAGAAGGAAAAAGTCTGCCATAGGATTACAAGGACCTTCGTTTATATCAGGACCTCTCACAGGCCACACTTAAAGCAAGACGTCTCTTTTCCGAAGTGACCACAACTCTTCGTCACAAAAAAATAAAATATTCCTGGGGATTCCCAATCAAGCTGATTATCGATGATAATGGAACTAAACATATTGTGAAGACCCCGAAAGAAGGACATAGTTTGCTCTATAAATGGAACATTCCTGTCTTCGTTCCTAGAGATCAACAAAGAGACAGATCCTTCAGACCTCCGATTTCACCGAAACCAAGCTCCATAAGGCCAAATCCCTTCAAACCGGTTGCAATGGACACCACCCAACCACCACCACAACCAGATGAAGAACACCCTGATGGGGCAACAGGTGATACCTGAACTTACACATGTCTTGCCACAAACTTACTTCCCTCCACTTGATTTTCTCCTGGAAAACTTCCTTTAGGAGAACATCCTGCCAAGTCCACATCCGTGGACACGGACCTGGCTAGGTCCTTAGACCTATCTGTAGGTTATTCCTTTTCTAGTTTTGTGTTTATTTCTTTCTCTCTTGAGTGGTCTTTATCTTTATCCTTTCTTTCTTTGTTCCTGTTGAAATAAGGATATACTCTAGTGGCTGTTGCTTATGGCAGAACCGGGTGCCTGTGAAGCTGCCACTTCTTCTATTTTTCCTCTATCTTTCCTCTTACTGTCACTCTCTTTGTGGTCACTTAGATCTGATATGAACAATGATTATATATGGTTATCTCATCTAACCCTTGATTTTTTTTTCCTTAGAAATGAGATGTATAGATTTTGTTATAGAATCTGCTTTGAAATTGCTACTGGATTGTATGATTGGAGGTCTGCTCAGAGTAAGATATATTTGATACAAGGTTCACATCACATCATTAAGCTCACAAACATGTATGGCTCAAAACTTTAAATTGATGTCCCTCAATGTAAGAGGTTTAGATTCCTATAGAAAGAGATATTTGGTCCAGAAATCAAAGAGCACAATATTAATATAACCGGCCTACAAGAAACACATCTGATGAAATCAGCAGCCAATAAACTTAAAATACAATAATTTACACAAATTTTCCATTCCACTATGAAAAACAATAAAAAGAAAGCTGGTGTATGCATAGCATTTAAGGGTGCTTTGGGTTTGGTAATTAAAGACACCTATTCTAGCAATGATGGACGTTTAGTGATGGTTAAAGGCACGATCAACTCTCAAATTTATACATTTGTCAACCTTTATGCCCCTAATTCAAATCAAACACAATTTATAAATAAAAAATTAAAATTAATTTCCAAAAAATCAGAAGGTAATCTGTTTATATTCGGAGATTTTAATTCAGTAGTGGATCCCCAATTAGATTGTACCTCCAAACTTAGAATGAAACATTAAATTATACAAAATGTCCTAATTAACTCCGAACTTTTTGATACCTGGCGATGCATGCACCCTACCGAAAAGGGATTTACTTTTTATTCGCCAATACATCAGTCCTTTACTAGAATAGATCTCTGCCTGACTGACAAATTCTCTCTACCTCTGGTTAAAGATATCGAAATCATCCCGAGAGTCTGGTCAGACCAATCACCGCTAATTATAAGCATTTCACTTCAGAATTCCACTGCACAACAGCCTGTATGGAGATTAAATAAATATTTATTGAACTCTGAACACACCTCCCCTTCAATTCAAAAAGAGTTGTTAGAGTTTTTTAAGTTTAATAATACAGAGGATGTTTCTAAAACAATTATCTGGAACACCCACAAAGCTTTCATGCGAGGTGTCTTCATGAAATATGGAGCTATTCAAAAGAAAAAACAAAAAGAAAAGACTACCATGCTTTTGAATAAGATCAAATCATTAGAAGTAAAGGTATATTCTGGAGGGGGACCTGACCTGATCCGGATGTTAGAACAGACTAGACAAGAATTGGCTGATTGTTTATATTTCCAATATGACAAGTGGCAGACAATACTCAAAGAACATTGGTACTACGACAAAAATAGGGCAGGGAAGGCCATGGCCAGGAAAATTAAAGGCAAGAGAATCCACCAAAGAATAATTAAAATTAGACACCCCAAGACAAAGACTGAACTACATCACCCCCAAGATATAGTTGACGCTTTAGCTACTTATTACAAAGACCTCTATAACCTAGAAAAGACCCACATACTCATAACCCGACTACTGCAGAAATAGACAAATATTTAGAGAACATTGACTTACCCTCACTGACAAAATTCAAACAGAAATCCTTAAATGTACCCTTTCGTCAATAGGAGATCGAGGCTGCCATTACCTCTCTTAAGAAAGATAAGACACCCGGACCAGACTGTTATATTAATGATTACTACTAAAAATTTAAAACTATATTGACAAAACCGTTAACTGACATGTTTAATGAAATAGTAGTCCAAGGTGTTTTCCCTTGAGAATCTTTGACAGCCCTGATCTCCACAATACCGAAGGAAGGTAAAGACCCCACAGACGCAGCTAGCTACAGACCAATTTCCCTACTTAACACGGACGTCAAATTATACGCTAAAATAATTGCCAATAGACTGGCACCATTAATGCCACAACTGATTCATCCGGATCAGGTCGGTATTACAACTGGAAGATCTACATGTGATGGAACTAGAAAGCTGTTAGACTTGATTCATAAGATAGAACTCTGTCGGACGCCTACCCTCCTCGTCTCTTTGGACGCGGAGAAGGCGTTCGACAGAGTCAACTGGTTATATCTCTCCAAGGTTCTGACTAAGTTTGGTTTCCCTAAGTTTTTACATACAGCAATTCTGGCACTCTACACCCAACCTTCAGCCAGAGTGATTTCTTCGGGTTATTTGTCATCTTCATTTGATATAAAAAATGGTACCCGTCAGGGATGCCCCCTCTCACCATTAATTTTTAATCTTACAATAGAGCTATTAGCTCAAAAATTAGAAATAACCCACAAATTTTGGGCATTAAAGTAGGCAAATCCTCTCATAAACTTGGTCTTTATGCAGACAATGTTATATTTTATCTACAGAAACCTACTATATCTCTGCCCAAAGTTAAAGAAGAACTTGATGATTTTGCTATGATATCATACTAAACTTAATCAAAATAAGAAAGTAGTACTACCATGTCATGTTTCAAAAAAGACAAAAAAAGAGCTTAAAAAGTCCTGCCAATACATATGGAGCAATAAGTCATTTAAATACCTCGGAGTCCAAAATTACCCCAAAACTTTCACAATTATATAAAGAAAATTTTAGTCCATGGCTGACTAAACTTAAAATTAAATTAGAGTCCCTGACAAAATTAGAGTTCTCCTGGATGGGTAGAGCAGCGGCTTTTAAAATGATGATTTTACCTCAGCTTCTCTACCTATTCAGGAATCTCCCCATCAAAATACCCCAGAACTTTTTTGACAAAACACAAAAAGAGTTAAATAAATATATTCTTATGGGTAAAAAATCTAGAATTTCCAATAAAATAACATCTCATACCTCCAATGTAGGCCTAGGAGTTCCCAGACCTGAGTATTATTATAAGGCGGCAGTTCTTGATCAAACTAGGTCAATCTGGTTGGAAGACTATTCTAAGCAATGGCTTTTCATAGAGGAGGAACAAATTCCATATGATTCCATTAAATTATTTCTTAAATCAAGACTAATATGGAAAGTGAAACATAATATTCATAATCCATTAACGGCCAACTCCTTGAAAGTCTGGAGAGAACTGACACAATTATGTAAAAAAGACATCTTATCTACCTCGAGACCCATACCTTTGACCATTTTAAATACAGTCATCAGGAATATTAATCTGGAGAGTTGGATTGTTACTCATAAGTTAAAACATTTAGAAGATATTTTAGAAGAGGAGGGTAATATAAAACCATTTGAACAATTGGTTAATGACTACGGTATTGCAACTCATGATAGGCCCATATATGACAAAATATATAAATTCATAAGCGAACTCCCATACCAACCAGAACTCAACGTATAAAATTAATAAAATCATACAGCCGGAGGGGACTAAACTTAAAGGTATTTCAACCCTTTATAAAACGTTATTAGAAATTAAAGAAGAAACACCAAGATGGCAATTAAATGCTTGGCAGGACTTTTTAGGTGGTGAACTTAACTTAAAAGATTGGGAAAAGATGATTAAGACATTAAAAAAGTCATCCCATTGCATAAATCACCATGAAGGATTGTTTAAAATAGTCTGGAGATGGTATACGACTCCTGAGAGGATCTCAAAATTTGACACAAAATCATCACCTCTTTGTTGGAGGGGCTGCAATCTGGTGGGTACCATGGAGCACGTTTGGTGGGAATGCTGTAAAATAAAGATTATATGGAATGCTATTGAACAATGCCTGAAGAAGTTACCTATGTCTTTACAAAAGATTCCTCCAGGTCTGGCTCTATTTCACTTGGGTGCGGAAGATTTGCCTGTTCGGGAGAGACTCATAGCAAACCACTTATTTATAGCTACTAGAAATCAGATAGCTTCTCAATGGAAATCAACTGACGCTCCAATACTTGGAGAAATTCTCAAAATTGTAGAATCTAACTTGTTGGCCGAAAAATCATGGGCAATATGGAGTGGTGTGTTGGAGACTTTCCTGAACAAAGTAAAGCTTTGGCCAATGATATATAGGAAATCAACGGTGTTGGAATTGTAATAGTTTTTTCTGGACCTCTTGCAGGATGGGACATAATTGATCAATTGCTTGTTTGTTTGCTCTAGACCAGCCTAATAATTAAATAAATCAATTTAAGGCTTTCTTAGCAGTTTAAGATATTATCTGACATCTCAATTTAAAACTTGTTCTGCACACTGAGGGTGACATTGTAAGATTGGAAACTTTATGTAGATAGTTTAGATGAGGTTAGAATAGATTAGTTTAGTTTAATACTTAGACAATTCTGACTGCACTAGATTTGGAATTTTCGGTTCTTACGGACTGATTTAATTACACGGTGAATGACCCAATTCCTAGTGGTCCACTCCCTGGAATTTCTGAAGGGAGGTTGAAATATACCCCCACTTTCCAGGTTGAGAGGGCCTTCAATAGAATTATTATGATACATAAGATCACTGTGTTTTCATAGCTCAAACTTAGTTAGCCTAATAACACGTCTCCTACAACAAGTCTAGATATATATATATATATATATATATATATATATATATATATATATATATATATATATGATAGGGATATGGAGATATACAGGTAATATAGTAATATTTTGCCACTTGATAATATTACTCCACTCTATTTATATGGGTGTATAAGGAATATAACTTCTGTTAGTTATCAGCTGTTATTTAAGTAAGCCGAGATTGATAATCTTTCTTATTTCAAAATTCACCTTGTCTATAGGTTCAGGTTAGAGCAAACAACTACTCTATTTTTAAAAAAATACGCATTATTGGCGTATATTTGTACGCTTACTAGTCATAGGAGCATGCGCATAGGATTTTTCACCAATTGTAAATAACGTATTCAAAATACGCAAATACACGTTGCTGCCATACAAGTACGCATTAACTGTCTCAAAGTATGCATCTAGAATTTATGCGTACGTATATACGCATTACTGGCATATGTATACGCATGATAGGCAAACACTATGCGGGATATACATTGCTAATATACGCGTTATAAATTTGGACTTCCGCGTCGCTCACAATTTGACATTTCTTTATTAAAGTTTTGTTTGCCATACTGCAAGTATATACCAACTTATATATACACACAATTTAATAACATGAGCTTTGAAGGGAACTTAATATTTACTATTCATTGATAACATTTGAGTACTTGTAATAAAAATATATATTAAACCAATGCGTACTTTGTAGACACACATACCTACTATGCGTATAGTCTTATTATAACCTGTTGTCATTACACTTTGTTAATGTTTAATGGCTTTGTTTTAACTGAACACCGAAAATAGAACGCAAAACCTTTACAATGTTTACCTCTAACCTTTTATCTTTTGTACTATATTAACATAGTTAAATTACCTAACAATCGGCTTAATTGTTAATGAAAACTATGTATGTATACATACTTATCTGTTATTTTATCTGCCTTAGTACTTTGATGTACTATGTTATTATTCTGAAAATTCCAATAAAAACTATTGAAATTGGAAGCACATTAGATATAATTAGATAGAATAATGCCACCTAGTAGTGGTAGTCAACACTACAATTTATAAGACGTTTTTTCAATTGTGCTTTTAGGAGTCATGGATGGCGAATATAATTTTATTGATCTAGATATTGGCTCACACGGTAGTACCAACGTCTCCCTTATTTTCCAACCCTTGAACATGTACAAATTTAATGCAAGACAAGTCAAGAAGATTACCGTTACCCTCAGTAAGGCCTCTTTCACAGTGGGATGTTGCATTTGATACGACGTTAAAGTCGCACAACGTGCCCCTAACGCAGTGCAGGTAGGTTATGAAATTGGACGTTGTTTTAAACTGCGTTGTGTCTCTTGGTGTGCTGTTTTCGTCTCATACTGATGGAACGAAAATGGTGCATGCGTTACATTAAAAAAAAAAAATTACTGAGCATGTGCAACACACATAACGCAGCAAATGTATTGCTAAACTCAACATGCAGCACTGTCTAAATATTGGTACACGTTACGCACAACGCAACGTGTGCACTGTGAATGTCGCACAGACTTTGTATTGCTGGGTTATAATTTTTTATAACGTGCAACTTTAACGTCCCACTGAGAAAGAGGCCTAAAAGTAAATTTTTTCAGTAAGCAGGCAAAGTCATACCTTGCACCTGTGAGAGGAGCAGAGCAGCAGCTCAGTCAAAAAGATGACCATGACCTTCACTTAATTTCTTGTTCTTAGGTGATGCGGAAAAACATACCCCTCTGATACCTGCTGTGTTAGCCAGAGTAATGTTGGTTTTGTTCCAGGAGTCACATTTAGTTCAAAAAAAGGCAAGCAGTGCCTTTCTTTTTTTAATTGGTCTTTAGATTCTGGGGGATTTAAGAGCATTTTGTTTAATCTCCACTGTGGAGAATTGTTAGTTTTATTATTCTCGTTTATTGTAATGGGTGCAAGGTCAGACCATGTGATTAGACCAATTTTAGAAACAGGAACTGTAACAGGAATTGATCTGATAATGCCAAGTCTGTATGCAAGTACATTTTGTGAGTATGGGAGTAATAGGTAAAATCTTTTTCTAAAGAATGGTGGCAACGCCAAATATTGTATACCCGTCCCCACCTTCGGCTCCGGGTTTCTCCGTGATTACGCGGCAGCTCTACAGCCCTCCTCTGGCTCTTTGCAACAGACAATATTCAGTGTCGCAGCGGCTCTTCTGAGTCGATGGTGGGGACGGGTGCAGCCGCTGGCAGTCTTTGTGGAGAGCTTTCCACAGAAGGCTGCCGGCAATAGAGATAATTTCAAGATTGGGAATAATAAACTTTATTGCGGGGCAGAATAGGAGCGAGAGTGGTAGTCTCTCGCTCCTCAAAGTAACTAATTGAGGCAGGACACGTGCTCCCCGCTGTGATGTGAGGAAGCACGTAGTACTACAGTATATTAACCATTTCACTCGCCCGGACGTGAAGCTCATATCCGGGCAGCTGCTCTATTGTGCTCCCGCTCTTGGGGCGCGCTCCTGCCCGCGGGCGCGCCCCCGTGGTGTCCCCCGGTAGCCCTGGGATCAGTGAAAGGGAACATGGTTCCCGATCACCGATCCCTGTCCCCCGCAGGAAAAACCGAAGCGCTCACCCGTGAGGCTTCAGTTCTTCTGCCCGGAAAAATGTTGCATCCCCCTTGTACTTCCGCTTAGCGAGAAGTACAAGTAGGGAAAACAAAAATGAAGGTGGCCATCTTGTGGCCAAATAGTAAAACTACATCTAAACATTTTTTATATAACAATATTAAAATTAACTGTTTGTTCCACACCAAAATATTACCCAAATAAAATTTTTAATGGAAAAAAAAAAGACAAAGTTACCTAAGGGTCTGAACTTTTTAAATATGCATTTGAAGGGGTATACTACAAACATTTTTTTAAATTATAAGCTTGTAAATGGTGATGGACGCAAAACGGAAACAATGCACCTTTATTTCCAAATAAAATATTGGCTCCACACATTGTGATAGGGACAAAATTTAAATGGTATAATAACCAAGACAAAAGGGCAAATAAAATACATAGGTTTTAATTATGGTAGAATATATTATTTTAACGCTATAATGGCCGAAAACTGAGAAATGATTTTTCATTTTTTTCTTATTAATCCTGTTTAAATGCATTTACAGTAAAGTGGCTCTTAGCAAAATGTACCACCCAAAGAAAGCCTAATTAGTGGCGGAAAAAACAAGATGAAGATCAATAAATTGTGATAAGTAGTGATAAAGTTATTAGCGAATGAATGGGAGGTGAAAATTGCTCTGATGCATAAGGTGAAAAATCCCAGCGGGCTGAAATGGTTAATAGGAACGCGGAACCCCCCTCTCATAATGAGATAATCCACTTCTCCGTCAGTTTGATAAGGGGACGCTGCGTATAAGGTAATTAAAAATAAAATGACTACACACAGCAATAATATTAACCCTGCCCGTCCTTACACATGCTAATACAATCATTTAGACTGTTGCCACAAATTTAATAGTATTCCTTTAAATGTATCAAGTGAGGAATGTGACACATTCTCTGACTGTGCAGGAGCTGTTGGAGACAGAGAGACTCAAAGCATTTCTAAACTCAATACATAATGAATAAAACGCAAAGTCAGCTCACAAAGCAAAAAACTGTACTTTTGGGAACATATAATTTCTAAATCAATAATAATACTTATGCACAAATGCAAATATGATAACCGTATGGCATATAAAAAAGTAGGATGACCCGTGTATGGTTATTTTGACTTATTTTCAGTTTAGGTTCTCTTTAAAGGACCTCAAGGGGACATAAGACAAAGTAACACCAAGCAGAGGACTATTGCACAGAACTGTCCACCTTTCCTTCCTGCCTCAGTTTCTGAGATTTTCACCTTCCCGCCTGCCTTTTCTGTGCAATACAGTCTAGCAATAAAGGCCATATTTCTGTTTCCTCCACTGCAGTCATCAGCTCACAGCACCCAGCCATTGATTAGCGAGTCAATAATAATATAGCCAATCTGCACACCTCTGTTGGTTTTATTTTATTTGAAGCCTAGGAGCGCTGCCAATTGTTTGCTGTCCTTTGGAAAAGAAAAAAAATGTGTATAACATTTATGACTAGCAGCACCGGGTAACAATTATGTTTTCATGGTTAGGTTAGTGGTTAGGTCTCTTCCGTGAGGGTACGTCATCACCGTGAAATAGTCTAGTAGGCAATAATTTATGCATATATTATTCTTGTTGAAGCCAACACCCTCCTTTGCTGTACATGTTTTCAATGCAAGTTGTGTAATTTGCCGGTTTTTCAAGCTCTGCACATCTATGCAGGTAGTCAATTCGGGTGCAGCCTCTGGAAGCACTGCCAATGTCTCCTGCTGAATAAGATCGACAAGGACGCTGCCTCCCCATAGCCGCAGCATCCAGAGGCTCAATGAGTTAGTGGCACAGACTATGGCCCAGCAGCTGCTACCCTAGTAAGCTACTGGAGTATGCCCTTCCTGAACGGCAGATCCCCAGCTAGCACTATTTTGCCCAAACGGGAATCCCTGCCACACAATTGAGAATGTTGCCCTGTTGCTAGATTATTCCATAAGTGACGGTACATCTCACCATGAATGGGTACAGCAGCAAGCATGGGCAGGGACGATATATCTCATTTACAGCCCACTGGGTCATACTCCATAGTGAGCAGGAGGGTTTCAGTCCTGGTGCACCCAGTGAGCTGGTTGCACTGCCCTGTGGGGTAAAGGGAAACAGGTCCGCTCTCCCCCCTGCTGGTAACTCTACCGTTACTGCCAAGCCACCTGGTAAGCGGCCAGTATACCAGTGTGTGTCACTAACGCTGTCAAGCGGTGCTCAAGCTGGTGACCATCGGGGAGCAGAGGCTCACAGCATCTAATGTTCTGGCCATCCTCCGGGAACAGCTCCAAAAGTAGCTTACCCCTAGAAGACTCCAGGTTGGCCACTTGTCTGTGACAATGCTGCAAATTTGCTGGCTGTCCTTAATGATGGCAACATTCATCACCTTAGTGGTGCATCGCTTTTTGCACACCTACCCAGGTATGAGTGAGGTGGTGCAGCATGCACGGAAGGTTGCCATCCCCAACGCTCTCCAACTGCCAACTCAGTTTTGCCTCAAATTCAGTGACACCATGGCAGACAGTCCAATGTGGTGGAACTCCACCCTTTACATGCTGGAGAGGTTGGTGGGGCAGAAAAGAGCAGTTGCTGAGCACCTTCTGTAGCAGGACATTCATGGGTCAACAGCAACACTCCCCTACATCCTTCAAGAAGAGTGGTGGCTAATCCATCAGGTCTGCCATGTGTTAGCCCCATTCATCAGGCTACTAGGTTCGTAAGTGGGGAGCAAGCCGCCCACCCAGCCACGGAAGACGGCGCTGTGTGCGGCGGGGATGTTTTGATTGGAGCCGCTGCGATCGCCGCGGGTGAGTGGCTGGGTGAGTAATGGCACTGAGGATTCCAGCAGGGGGGGTTCAGGAGCTGTGGGGCACCTCTACTATAGTTAGATACATTTATTAGGGATGGCTATAGCTAGTTAACTTAGGGGGATAAAAATCAGTAGAAATTCTCCTTAGCGGCATGCCCGACACCCTAAGCTAAAAGCACACCGCTTTTAGCTTAGGGAGGTTAAGTAGTAGATAACTATCACCATCTAAACTAGAAATTTTGGATAAAGGTCTCAAATATGCCCCTAAGAAACAAATGAGGTAGATACCGATAAATGTATTAGAAAAAGTATTCATTTTTTTATTTTTTTAGCAGCAAGAATGCTCCCACTACCTCCACAGTGAATAGCAGTGTGAACAGAGAGGTCCCAATGAGTATACTTAAAACAAATCCACTTTCAATCCACAGCCTGCAAACAATCAAGTTATTGACCCTTTTAAAAAAGCCCTCTGAAGAGATATTGATGAATTGCAGGTAAAACCAACGCGTACAGATAAGAAACTGGAGGTAGCACTAACTAGACTCTAAAAAGGACAGATTATAATAAAGCCAGCAGATAAAGGTGGTGGAGTGGTTGTCATAGAAAAACCTAATTATAATGAGATGGTAATGGACCTCCTGAAAGACATAAACACCTATGAAGTACTGAAAAATGATTTGGGCAAAAGTTATTATGAAGAACTGTAGCGACTAGTAAAGAAGGGCCTGGATGATGGAATGGTATTAGAAAAAAAAGAGGCTGAATATACAGTGCCCTCCTACTATAGAACTCCACAAATGTACTGTTTAGCCAAGATCCATAAATATAATAAAAAATCCTCCGGGGAGGCCAATTGTGAGTGGGATCCAATCTGCAACAGCTAGACTTGATAGAGATTTCTCCAACCTCTAGTCAGTTAAGCATTTTAATGATCCATGTATAATGGTAACCGCTGATATCACCTCAGTAAACCGTTATTTAACAACGAGCAGGAATATTGGCGGTTGAATACTTTTTAAAGGGACGAGATCATTTAAGTGATGTAAAGATTAATTTGATAGTCTACTTAAAAAAAAAAAAATAGTCTTTTGAGCCTGCACTAACTCACAATTATTTTTGGTTCAATAACAATTATATTGAGAAAACTGGAGTTGCATTGGGGGCTTGGTAGGCTCCGAGTCTTGCAAATCTTTTTATGGCTAAGTGGGAGAAAGATTTTATTTATGGTAAAACACACGCAAACCTGGTTTTATGGAAACATTTTATAGACAATGGGCTTGACTTATCAAGCTGCTTAATGAGAGAAGCGCGAGCTCCGTGCACGCTATGCTGTGGTAGTGCAGTGTAGCTTGTGCTGGTAACTTACGCACACTCCTTATAAACTAATGGCCGCTCCACTTGTCCCACCCCGAGGCCCGGTGGGTCCAGTGGCTTAGTAGGCATCAAGTTTAATGTCTTTTTATCTGGAAAGAAGATTTCGAATTATTGAAATTATTTATTGATTTTATTAATGGAAATGATCATAACCAGGTTTTTAATAGAGATGTTAGCTTCAATACTGTGAACATTTTAGATCGTATTACCAATTCATCCAGCATCTATTTAACGAAGATGTATTTCAAAAATACAGATCACAACAATTACTTCTAGCTTGATGGTTGCCAATATCTTACCTGGTTGTGATCTGTACCTCAGAGTCAATTCCTAAGAATATTTAGACATTGCACAGATTTGAATGACGATATGGAACAGATTGATTTACTTATAGGCAGATTTACAGAGAAAGGATATGATGAATCAACAATGAATGAGATCAGAAATAATATTGTAATGAGAGATATACAAACAAATGGTGAATTATAAAAGACAAAATGAAACAGAAGGAGCTGTAGACACAACAAATGACAGAGATCAATCACAAACATCGGTTATAAGAGATTTTAATTTGCAGTATGGAGATATAATAAAAGATTCTATCTAGATACTGACACTCGTTACAACTAGACACGGGCCTCAAAAAGTAAAGGGCCCAAAACCACAGCTGGTTTTTAAGAAGGCATCAAACCTACACAATATTTTATTTAATACGTTTAAACAGGAACCCCCACCGAGAACTCTTTTAACCAAGGATGGATTTTATTGGTGTCGGAAATGTGATAATGTTCCAAGGAAACAATTGACTTTAAAAAGTAATGTTACAGGGCCTTAACCCCTTGCCGTTCCAATTATTTTGGCAAGGGGGCGGCGTAGCACTTTTTTTATCTTATTTTTTTTCATTCATGATAGCCGCTGACAAGCAGCATCCCCCTACCTAGTCTGATCGCCGCCGGCGCTGTTTGCAAGCAGGAAATCCCTTTCAGAACGGGATTTCCTGTAGGGCTTCCCCCATGGCGACGGGGCGGGATGACGTCATGGACGTCAGAGGGAATCCCGACCCACCCCTCAGCGCTGCCTGGCACTGATTGGCCAGGCTGCGCAAGGGGTCTGGAGGGGGGGGGCGCGGCGGGTAGCAGCAAATCGGCGGCGATCGAGACATGCACGCAGCTAGCAAAGTGCTAGCTGCGTGCAATAAAAAAAATTGTGAAAATCGGCCCAGCGAGGCCTGAGCATTCCTCCTGCAAAGGTTACCCCAAGCTCAGCTCGGGATAAACGGCAAGGAGGTTAAAGAACTTCTTTCACTGTAAAAGTAAATGTGTTTGTAGATATGGACTTAAGTATGTGGGAAAAACTGAACGAGAGTTCAAAAAATGTTTATATAAATACGCACAATGTAAAAAAGGTGAAATTGATCACTCAATTCCGAACCATTTTAAAGAAATACACGGAAAGGATGTGGGTGAACCAATCGGATGGCTCCAATGTAAATCTATGGAACACCGGCTGATCACAACCGATTATGGTAAATAATTTCAACTATATACTGCCTGCTCTATTCAGCTCTCCTGATTCCAATGATGGCAGAAAGCAAAACCTGGTCGGGAGAGAACGGTCTATACCTTAAAGGACCAGTGATGTTTTATTTTAAGGTTTACGCTGTGCAAGTAGATTGTGCATATACCTTATATGCGATACAAGTGGGATGACATTCTGTTTAATAGATCAATTAAAATATGACTGGAGGGGGGCAAAACAAAGAAAGAGAACTTTTAAAGTTACAGAACAGATATAAACACTCCAAAGACCTTGAAACCAACTGGTTTAAACTTAGATTTTAACATCAACTGTTTTATTGATCATTCCTAATAATAGGATCACAATTTTCTTTTCAGGACTGCCTATTTAAAAATGGACACTAGATGGCAGCACTACGTATCAAGGATGGATACACAAAATGATTGTAACCCACAACGCGGGGAGAGAGTGGCTGGCTACTCAATATGCAGAGATGTTGCTGCCCATTGCAAAACTACACTTACCATGAAGGTATAGAGTCATGACGTCATGGGAAGGCAACCTACTTCCCCTTACCAGCGTCCAATACGTAGCACCGCAGGTCAGCTGACACACCAGGACCAATGGCATGTTCCCCCACGGGTCAGCTGTGCCAATCGGATGTCTCCAATGTAAATCTATGGAACAATGGATGGGGCTAATCCCAACCGATTATGGTAAATAATTTTAACTATATACTGCCCGCTCTGTTCAGCTCTCCTCACCCCAATGATGGCAGAAAGCCAAAACCTGGTCGGGAGAGAGCGGTCTACACCTAAAAGGACCAGTGAGGTTTTATTTTAGGGTTTACTCTGTGCAAGTAGATTGTGCATATACCTTATATGCGATTTCAAGCAATTGGGGTCCAGTGTGCATGGACCCTCAATGTAGGTTTCAGTTTTAATCTTATGTGTTATGATAAATGGAGATTCTGTGTATGCAGTAGTAAAACCTATTTTGTGGTAATCCTTTGGTGGCGACCACATATTCATGTTGAGCTTGGGTAACTGCAGATTTACATAGGAATCTGGAATTTTAAGAGAGCGCCAAAGATTTATGAGCTTGTTTGTAACATTCTAAGTGTGGACTGGAAAACCTCTGGCTGCTTGTAATATTCGTTCAGCACTCATATTCACATTACCTACAATACAAGCATCACTATATTTGACATCTGGTCTCTCTTCATATAGCTTACAGTCAGCAGTGTCTGGTTTTGTGAGGTCTGGCCATGTGGACTTTGTAAGGTGGCCACTTTGGGTTTCTTGTGGCAGAGTTCCCTTTGCTAGAGGAGGAGAGATTTGTCAAGGTGGGTGGGAAACAAGGTGGATTGTAAGATGGCATTCGCGGGAAGGCCATGATATGTGGCAAGGTTGCCAGGTGTTGGTCAGAGGTGATTAGCATGTAAGCCAGAGGGTCTCCTGAGCCCAAGCTGCGGATGGGAGTTATGGTTTCATGCTCGGAAGATGGGGTTGACCCTTCCTTTGATTTGGTCTAGCAAAGGAGTGAAGAGGTGTTATTTTAAGTGCAATTTGTGTGTTTTTGTTATTATGCTGATGATTATAAATGTTATTGTTATGGTTTTTTATTACTTGAAGTTTTTACGAATTGTCACTTTTCTGAGGCCGATATTTAATAAAAATATAGTATCATTCCAATCACTGTTTCAGTTTCGTTTTATGTTAGGGTGTACTGGAATGAAGGTGTTATGGGGATCGGTCACAGACAGTTGGAAGGGGGTGGATGATCAGTATAGTGTTAGTGTAGTACAGTTAACGTGTGAACGCTGCAGGGTCATGTGTTCTCTTTGCACCAATAAACCCTTTGTGGAATGAGACCTTCGTATTGACCATATTGGTCCCACAATTATCACTGATATGGTTCCTGGTGGAAAACCACATGACACTGCTCCCTAAGCGCATCCCTGACCACCCCCACCATACCCAGTGCAGCAGACATGACTACTTCCAAGTACTTAAGTACAGAGGACCTTATAGCGACGGTTGAGGAACATCTCAACTGTATGATAAGGGGCACCCAGAGTACAAGAACCTGAATTAGCTGAAAATCACAGTAACAGTGAAAAATGTAGTCCATTCTCTTTTTAACTCTTTTGGTACTGTTCTGGCCTCTTTAAAAAAAAAAAAAAAGTTGCGCTGCTTGTGGTGTCCGTCCGCAGTAGATTAAGCTAGAAATTAGTGGATGATATCTCTGGTCTATGTTCTTTGTATCCTTGGTGTAGACGATTGCCAGAAAGAGCCCAATAGCAGTGCTGGTAAACTGATGCTGTACAAGTGGCTGCTTGTAAGTGCGGCAATGTTGGGCAGCAGATCTATGATCTCTATTGCATTTATGCAGATGTGGGCTGATTGGTGGAACAATTGCCCCGGTAGCAGGATGCACCACGGCCCAAACACTGTGCCAATGGACCTAGTGGTGCCTTAGGAGACTTGAGGATGCCTCAGGCTGATGGAGATGGTGGGTTCAGGGTTTGCCTTAACAGTGCCTGTGACAGCTGTTTAGCCGTCACAGCACTTTGCCCAGTTGCCGGCTGGGGGCTGTTCATTGGGACCAAGGAGAAGAGACGAGACAGCAGGATGTACCGCTGACTGCAGGAAGGACATTGCATGCACAGAGAGCACAGAATTAGCGGCAGCAGTAGCTGCTTCAGAGCTACATCATCCGCTTGCAGGAAGCCTGGACGTGATGCTAGGCTCTCATACTCTCCATAGTGGGGGACACAAGCAGCTACGGATTGTAGGAAGGTTCCAGAGGGTGCAATGGTTGTAGGGTGAACGGAAATACAGTGTGCCATGGTGGACTACAAAGCTGTCTGGCAGAGGGAAATGTAAAAAGCCAATGTGCAATAGACAAATGAAGTGCAGGTATGAAAGTAATAAATGTTTATTGCAAAACATTTCCTGGGGGCGTACTCCCCTCACTCAGTACATTCCAAATATTTAAAAATTATAAAATACACGCTGACTGGTCAAAAAGTTAGTAGGGCAGGATTATGTAAATAGCAACAATTAGCCAGAATGCTCAGTGATTACCCCCAAAAATATTTAAAAGAATAAAACGCATAAAAACTTGCTAATAAAGTAAAATATAATATACACACTAGGATCGTTAAATATCAATTAAACAAAATCAAGAAAATTAACATTTTAAAACTCACTGTAAGGTTTTTTTGATTTTAAGGTGTACATATACATCTAGGTATTATACATACCTGGGGCTTCCTTCGGCCCTCTCCATGCAGATCACGCCATCGCCGCCTCCTGGATGATCCAGTAGAAGTCCTGTTATCTGTGGGCAGTTGGTGCAGACTCAGTCCGCCCACTCCTCGTCACGCTCCCGTGGCTGTGAGCAATGCTCCCTGTGACAGGAGCACAGCACAGCGGGGCGAGTAGGCGCAGAACGCTGCCAATGACGTCAGCCCAGCTTGGCCGTGCAAGCTCGACAATAACAGGGCTTCTATTGGATCATTCAGGAGGCGGAGGACAGCGGCGAGGGAGCGATCTGCATGGAGGGGGCGGGAGGAAGCCCCAGGTATGTATAAAAGTCTACATTTTCATCTCAGGTGTACTTTATTTAGCTTGCGAACTGTACAAGCTGCACACTGATCAAATCCAACCTACTAGCCCCATGAATGGTTTGAGGGTAATTGTTACTATTTACATAATCCTGCCCCCTAACTTTTTTACCAATGTGTATTTAATAAATATTAAAATATTTGGTCCAGAATGTACTTGGTAAGCTTTGCAATTAAAGAGGATCTGGAAGAAAAATAACTACCCCCGGGGGATATTTACCTCGGGAGAGGGAAGCCTCTGGATCCTGAGGCTTGCCCCATCCTCCCCTGTGCCTCGGTTCCAGTGCTGGCTCCCCTAAAACTACAGCCGATGAGGATGTTGGCTGTGGCGCAATATTTACCTACTGCGATCTAGCACAGACACAGTAGCAGTTTTTCAATTGGGTTCAGGTGCAAATAGCTGAGCCCTATCTGGGCTGCTCTACTGTGCAGGCGCGAGTCACCTGAACAGTAGAACGGACCCAACTGGGCTCGGCTTTTTCTGCCTGAGCGCAATCAGAAAGCTGCTACTGCGCCTGCACTAGATCGAGGTAGGTAAATATTGTGCCACAGCCGACATCCGGTGTTTGGGGGCTACCAGCCCTGGAATCAAGGGACAAAGGAGGACAGGGAAAGCCTCATTAGGATCCAGAGACTCCCCTCTCCTGAGATAAGTACCTCCCAGGGGATGTTTTTATTTTTACAGAGCCTCTTTAACCTTTATTTTCATACCTGCACTACATTTGTCTATTGCACATTGGCTTTTTACATCTCCCTCTGCCAGAGACCCGTGCAGTCCACCATGGTGCACTGTGTTCCCGTTCACCCTGCCAACCAAAGAAGCATTTGGCACATTCCTACAACCCGTAGCCGCTTGTGTCCCCCACTATGGAGAGTATGAGAGCCTAGGGTCACGTTCAGGCTCCTTGCAAGCAGCTGATGCAGCTCTGAAACAGCTCCTACTGCCACTTATTCTGTGCTCTCCGCGCATGCAATGACCTGCCTGCAGTCAGCGGTACTTCCTGCTGTCTCGCCTTTTCTACTTGGTCTCAATGAACAGCCCCCAGCCGGCAATTGGCCCAGTGCTGTGATGGCTAAACAGCTGTCACAGGCACTGTTCTCCCGGCAAACCCTGAACCCGCAATCTCCATCAGCCTGTGGCATCCTCAAGCCTCCTGTAAATTCTTCATACCCCGCATCACTCAACAAATAGACAACAATGAACAACAAAATCAAACCCTCTCATCCTCTTTTTTAGAATTGCCAGCCTCTCTAACACAGAACACTTTAGTCACCCAATTACCCTGTCCAATTTTAAGAATCAGAATCATTTATTTTGCCAAGTGCGACCGAGGTCGAACTAGGAATTGGTTGTGGTACACATGGCAATGGCAACAGACAATAGACAGTAACATAAGCATAACAAACATAACAAGCGAGACAGTCATAGAGAATAGCAATAATAAAAGCAAGACAGGCAATAGTACAATGAGACAGGCAGTGCCTACACATTTTTAACGGTCTATGGATAAGTAGGTTAGATGAAAGAGTCCAAGAAGAGCACCAGGGTGATAGCTGGTTCTTTACAGGCCCTGGCTCCAGTGTGCCTTGACCAGGCTGATTGGCTAAGTTGGCCTGAGCGACTGGCTTGCCGACGAGAGGCAGGAGTTCAGCAGGAGGGCTGCTTGGGGAAAAAAGGTGTCCCTACGCCTGTTAGTCTTAGGGCGGGTGGTCCTGTAGCGTCGGCCTGATGGGAGGAGCTTAAAGAAGCAGCAGCCTGGGTAGGATGGGTCCTGGGAGATCTTGCTAGCCCTTGTTTTCATTCTGGTGGTGTAGAGGAGGTCTAGCGGCGGCAGAGGAGAGCCGATGATCCTTTCCGCTGAGCTGATAACTCTTTGAAGCTTGTACTTGTCGCTAACGGTTGCTCTTGCATACCACACGATAATGGCGGAACAAAGAGTAGCTTCAATAGTGGCAGTGTAGAAGCTGGACAGCAGCTTCTGAGGCATACCAAATTTTTTCAATTGGCGCAAGAAGAATAGTCTCTGTTGAGCCTTCTTCTGGATTTTAATGGTGTTCTGCGCCCACCTTAGGTCGCTCGTTAGGGTTGTGCCCAGGAACCTAACGCTGGGGACCCTGGACACTTCAATCTCATTGATGAAGATTGGTTGTTGTGTGGGGGGGTCTCCTGAAGTCCAAGATCAATTCCACTGTTTTGGCTACCCTCTACCCGATCCCTTCCAAAACCACCGAAAAAAACGAAACGCCCACTATCCGACTCAGAAAACGAGGATGTAGAGGCAAAAGAAAAAAGAAACAAACGGTAATATACCCACCCCCTACAGCCAATCTCACCCCGATCACAGAAACCAAAAGAAGCATTTTCAATTTATCCAGCCATTTCCTCACAAAACACGAAACAGGTCTCTTGGAAAAAGGCCTGTCATTCTGTCCCACCAACCAATCAGAATTATTTGAATTATTCAGTGATCTCAACACCTACATTCGCAAACTCACCCTCAAAAGACATTTCGCCATAAAAAAAGCACAATTCCCTATTATCCACTGAACTCATCATTACCAATAATGACGCACTCCCTATAGTTGCCGTTCCTACAGCAGAAGTTGAAACTGAAAAATTCATTAACACCCAACTTAAAGGCCGCTCACGTTTCTATCCCACTGCCTCAAAAGGAAATTTCATAGACACCTTCTATTCCCTAGTTTTAAATGATTTACAAAACCTCACTATCCCTGACACCCTCCCGTCCTCCAATCTTTCTTCATCCGAAAGATCAGCCCTTAAAACCTTGAGAAACAATTTCAATATTGTCATAAAACCTGCCGACAAAGGGGGAGGGATTGTCATCCTAGACAGAGCAAATTACCTAGAAGAATCCCTTAGACTATTAAACAACCCCAAACATTATACACTACTACACACGGACCCCACCCCTGAAATCAACAAAACTCTCAAAAATGTCATCAATGATGCCCTGCTTAACAATATTATCACCAAGAATGAGAGAAATTTCATCATTAATCATCATCCCAAAACTCCTTTCTTTTACTACCTGCCCAAAATCCACAAAGACAGTCATAAACCACCAGGCAGACCAATTATTTCTGGAATTGATTCCGCCACCAGCAACCTATCCCGTTTCGTTGATACACATTTGCAGCCCCTGGTTCAGGCCCTTCCCTCCTTTCTCAAAGACTCAACATCTGGTCCAACTATTACATTCTACACCTTGGCAAGAAGACTACATCTGGCTTACATGTGACGTGGCATCCCTATACACCAATATACCGCACGCCTTTGGACTCACTGCTCTACAACACCACCTGAAATCCAATATGTCCATGCTACAAATGCAACAATCATTTCTAATACACTGTACGGAATTCATCCTTAACAATAACGTCTTTACATTTCAAGACCTCACTTTTCACCAAGTCAGCGGAGTTTCCATGGGAAGCTCGTTCTCACCGTCATATGCTAATCTAGCCATGGGACTTCTTGAACACTTAAAAATGTACCATGATAACCTGTTTTCCACATATATCATTTTCTACAAAAGATACATAGACGACCTAATATTCATATGGAAAGGTACCGCTGACCTTATTCCATCCATCCTTGATTATCTCAATACCAACCCCGCAGGACTACAGTTTACATCTCACCATGACACAGTTTCAATAGAATTTTTAGACCTTGTCCTATACTCTGAACAACAAATTATAAAAACCAAAACATTTTTCAAACGCGTCGATGCCAACAACTACATTCACTATCAGAGCCATCACCACCGCCCCTGGACAAAAAATATCCCATACAGTCAATACAAAAGAATATACCGGAACTGCTCTGACGTATCACAATATAACACTCAGTCTAAAGTCTTGACGTCTAAATTTAAAGATCGGAAGTACCCCAAAAAACTCTTAAAAGATGCACAACTTAAAGCCAAAACCCACGGTCCACCTCCACCACCATCATCCATTAATCAGAACCCTGACATGCCCCGGTTCATCACAAAATTTAGCCACCAGCACCATTCCATCCACAGCATTCTAAACAATAGGTGGGAAATCCTTCTACAAGATCCCCACTTACGACCAGTTATACCCAACAAACCCGCCATCACCTACAGACAGGCCCCCAACCTCCGCAGCATTCTGGCCCCGAGTAGACTACGACAGAAGTCTACTGACACCACACGCTCTCTCACTACTCAGACACCAGGAAGTGCACCTTGTAACCATAGAAGATGCCTAGCTTGTCAATTTGTTCTCAACACCCCATCATTTTCCTCCTCTGTTACTAATATAGAATACCAAATAAAAGACGGTATCACCTGCGAATCCAAATACATTATTTACATAATCTCATGCCCTTGCCAGCTGCAGTATGTGGGCAGAACCACCCAATTAGCCAGACGTAGAATAGGGCAACACAAAAGGAATATACTGAACAAATTTCCCCTTCACAGTGTATCACCGTCATTTTTCCACTCATCACAACAATAATCCGGAGTTATTCCGTATGACACTCATCGAATCCATTCCGCACAATCTTTCCGATCCCTTTGACTCCTTCAAAAAAACGCGAAATGTATTGGATCCAAATACTCAAAACTTTAACTCCAGATGGTCTCAATGAAGTACTGAAAAAAATCCACTAACTCATCCCATCAACAGCTAACTTTTTCTCTTTTTTAATTCGGTCTTCTCTTTTTAACAATTTTTATCATGTATCCCGTTTTTTTTTTATTACCATTACGATTATTTTTACCTTTATCATTATTAATTATAATACCATTGATATTGTTATTGTTATTATTATTAATAATATTATTATTATTTTTAACATTATTATCCATTATCTTTCCATACGCCTCCTTCAATTGAGAAATACTTTACGTTTTTATCTTTATTATTCATGCATTCACTGATTCATGTCAAAAATGTATACATGTGTTTTTACAATCTTGAATGTTTTTAATTTCATTGATATTGAGACACAGGCGGTTGTGTTCTTTATATTTATATTTATTTATATGTGAATATATCTGTGTAGATACGCAAAGATATAACTCCATTTCTTAACCTCCCTGGCGTTCTATTGAGATCACCAGGGAGGCTGCGGGAGGGTTTTTTTTAAATAAAAAAAAAAAACTGTTTCATGCAGCCAACTGAAAGTTGGCTGCATGAAAGCCCACTAGAGGGCGCTCCGGAAGAGTCATTCTGATCGCCTCCGGCGCCCAGAATAAACAAGGAAGGCCGCAATGAGCAGCCTTCCTTGTTTTGCTTCCCTCGTCGCCATAGCGACGATCGGAGTGACGTCATGGATGTCAGCCGACGTCCTGACGTCAGCCGCCTCCGATCCAGCCCTTAGCGCTGGCCGGAACTGTTTGTTCCGGCTGCGCAGGGCTCGGGCGGCTGGGGGGACCCTCTTTCGCCGCTGCTCGCGGCGGATCGCCGCAGAGCGGCGGCGATCAGGCAGCACACGCGGCTGGCAAAGTGCCGGCTGCGTGTGCTGCTTTTTATTTTGCTCAAATCGGCCCAGCAGGGCCTGAGCGGCAGCCTCCGGCGGTGATGGACGTGTGTAGTCGTCCATACCGCCGAGGAGGTTAAGCAATTCAACACACTATGTTAACACAATAGTATTACATGCCAATGCCATCAGAATTAGACAGATGCAGTACATTAATGGTATGTTGTTTGTAATTACTGATTTCATTATGCAGACTTACTTTACCCCACCAGAGGGCAGCAGCCCACTACAATACACATTCCCTTAACCAAAGAATCCCTTAGTTTTTTTGCTTTTTGCATTGTGGCCATTTGTGTTGGTTTCTCTTTGTTTGTAGATTCCTGCGGCTAGCCATTGTTCACAGAAAGGCTAGGCTTTTTTGCTCCGTTTTCTATTTACTTTTAACTCCCCGGCCGGTTTGCCCACAACAAACATGGCCATAGCCCGACTGAAAATAACCCCTGCGCATGCGCATAGTTCACCCACGGTCTAATAGAGACACGTACCATATACACAGACGGCGCCACGCCCCTGGCGTGACGACACCTCCCTGACACACTGCCCCTTCACCCTCGCCGCTTCGTAACGCTGCCCCACAGTTGCTGTACGCAACCTCACTCAAACGATCCCCGCCCCCTGCAGTCTTCCATAGGCTGACAGCGCCCCTGGTCCCCACACCCACCACTTGCTGACCCAACCCTCTAATCCAAACTAATTGGAATATTGACACTACGTACAGCTATTTAAAGGTCCCACGCCGGCACTTGCGCACAGAGGTGCCAAGCGCTTATTGGACCACTAGCTGGTAAGTCTCATTAATTCTTTCCTGTTCTACACGCACATTAGTGCAATACCTACTACTTGTCATTGCTCAAATGTACTTTCTAATTGGTTTTGTCTATTATTCCCTACTTACATCTCCCCTCTCACTATCCTCCTACCATTCCTCCCACCACATCTGTTCTCTGCACTTCTAACCACTGCTACTTCCCAACAAGCCACTGTTCCCAATTAAACATGTTTCCCCCCCCCCCCCCTACAAAAAACTCCCACCTTACTGTGTCCCCGCTGTGCGCGTGTGTGTGTGTGTGTGTGTGTGTGTGTGTGTGTGTGTGTGTGTGTGTGTGTGTGTGTGTACTGACGCTATAGATTTTACACACATGTACATTTCTTAAAGAGACTCCGTAACAAAAATTGCATCCTGTTTTTTAGCATCCTACAAGTTCCAAAAGCTATTCTAATGTGTTCTGGCTTACTGCAGCACTTTCTACTATCACAGTCTCTGTAATAAATCAATGCATCTTTCTCTTGTCAGACTTGTCAGCCTGTGTCTGGAAGGCTGCCAAGTTCTTCAGTGTTGTGGTTCTGCTATGAACTCCCCGTTCCAGGCCCCTCTCTGCACACTGCCTGTGTGTTATTCAGATTAGAGCAGCTTCTCTCTTCTCTCTCATCTTTTACAAGCTGGATAAATCGTCCTCTGAGCTGGCTGGGCTTTAACATACTGAGGAATTACAGACAAGGGCAAAGCTGTTTGCAGGAAGAAAAGAGCAGCCTGAAACTTCAGTGCATGAGAGATGCAGGGGGAAAGAAACACACAAATGATTTCTTGAGATTCGAAAGGAAGGCTGTATACAGCCTGCTTGTGTATGGATGTATTTTCTATGTGTGGACATACTGTACATCAACCTACTTCCTGTTTTGGTGGCCATTTTGTTTGTTTATAAACAAACTTTTTAAAACTGTTTTTAACCACTTTTAATGCGGCGGGGAGCGGCGAAATTGTGACAGAGGGTAATAGGAGATGTCCCCCAACACACTGGTATGTTTACTTGTGTGCGATTTTAACAATACAGATTATTACAGAACAATACAGAACAATATAGATTCTTTAATACTACTTTCACTATGCAACTACTAATTACCATGCAATTACTTTCACCATGCAATTGCTATTTACCATACAACGGACCACGAATCCGCCACTCCTGCTTACCCCCTATACCATGCATTCGCCACGTTATTGTACCATACGGTTTACCATCCATTCTCACCCCTGCACACATTCAACCACTTCAGTTCAATCTGTATATTCTCACGCCCACCATCACATGTACAAAAAAAGCTCCTCTTGGTTTTACCTTTTCAGCCGAGAATTTACTGCATCATTACAATATATAATATATTACAATTTGGTATATATTTTGTTTTACTGAGATATTACCATACACCTGTAGATGCCTTCATCTCTGTCATTTTCAGTGTGATACTCCGTATGTTTAATGCCTGATGAAGCGGGATTGTGCCCGTGAAACGCGTTGCGACTTTGCTTTTGGAGTATGTGAATAAATTGTCTTATTTCAAACGACAGCATTGGATCTGTTTGTGAGTGGTCGGTCCACCGCCGCCACCCGAATATTTTAAACGTTTTAGCATATTTTATCCTTTTGGCGCCTCTGTACATCTAATTGTCAAGATATTCCACCCTTGGTGGAAGGGTGATACACCCTTTTCCTTCTTCAGAGAGCGACATCTTATTCCTGAGTGGGGACAGGTCTAATCTCCCCACCTGCTTATATAGTGGTTGCCTATATGGTAACCCATGTTTGTGGGTCTAATCTCCCCACCTGCTTATATAGTGGTTGCCTATATGGTAACCCATGTTTGTGAGTATAATACTTACTTTATACTATCCCTCCTTGTTTCCAATACATACTACACCATACCGGGCTCTCGGTCTCTATTTGTTTCTCTCTTACAAGCCTCCTATGGCACTGCTAGGACGTCTGGCACAGTGTGTGGGCCCCTGGTGCATCCTGCTACCGGTACAAATGTTCCGCCAATCAGCCAACATAAACACAACAGAGATCATAAATCTGCTGCCCAACATTGCTGCACTTACACACAGCCACCTATACAACACCAGTTTATCAGCACTGCTGTTGGACTGTTTCTGGCAATCATCAACACCAAGGGCTTGATTCACTAACCGCAGTGCTAAGTGGGTTAGCATGCCCTAAGTGGGTTAGCACGCAAAGTTTTGCGTGCACTAAGGAACTATTGCGTGCTCAAATTCAGGACATCGCATGTTAAAATTATCACATGATAGTAGGGCAGATCGCAGGAACAGAGTACAGATCACGCGTTATGAACTTTTGCGCGATCAGCATTTAAAGAGGAACTTCAGCCTAAACAAATATACTGTGATTAAGTTACATTAGTTATGTTAATTAAAATAGATGATAGGTAATATAATCTCTTACCCACCTTGTATACATGAAAGGGCCCTGGATACATGAAAGATATGTTGCAGCTGCGTAGCAATCCCCGCATTCTCAGATCCACAGGTTCTAATAATCTAGTCATACCCAGAGTCCATTTGGAAACTTTTGGTCCCAGAGCCTTCTGTCATGCTGCCCCTACGTTTTGGAACGCCTTACCTCAACAGATCAGGACAGCTCCATCCCTGGACGTGTTTAAATCCAGACTGAAAACCCACCTGTTCATTTTGGCATTTGCAGAAATATAACTTTTGTTGTGTGAATACTTCATCCTACTACCAATTACTGAAGCTGAGAGAGCCTAAGCGCTTTGAGTCCTATGGGAAAAAAGTGCTGTAGAAATGTTATTGTATTGTATTGTATCTTACACTTTAAAACAGCCTGTGCACAGGATGTCTGCAGGGGGCTGGCAGAAGATACAGGTAATTAAAACTGTTACGGATACTTCATTTCAAGCAAGGGTGTTAAACTCAAATACAAAGTGGGCCAACATTGAACCCTGGGGCCTATGGGCTAGCAGAAGATACAGGTAAGTAAAACTCTTAGGGATACTTCATTTCAAAGTAACGTGTTAAACTCAAATACAAAGTGGGCAAACATTGAACAGTGGGACCTAGCCGCGGACCAAACTCAATGTCTAATGGCCTAAAGTTTTCTGGTGTCAGATTACTCCACTCCAAATCTTATACAGTTCCCTTGTGTGTAGTGATCCCCAACCTCCACTATACAGTTATGTGGTGTGTAATAGGGTCCTACCTCCCATACACAGTTCCCTGGTGTGTAGTGGTCCCCTCCCTCCCCTACACAGTTCACTAGTGTTTAGTGCTTACCCACTACCTCCCCCATATGGCTTCCCTGGTGATCTAGGGCTTCACATATAATATAGATTCCATGGTGGTCTAGAGTGGGCCAAACCAAATGCAAAGTCATGTATGCTTTAAAGAGAAGGTCCGCGCTGAAAAAAAAAACTCCACTTACCTGGGGCTTCTTCCAGCCCCTGCCAGTCGATCGGTGCCCTTGTCGCAGCTCCTCTCCCTCCCGGTGAGTGAGAGGTAAGTGGAGTTACCCCAGGTAAGTGGAGTTTTGTTTTTTCAGCCTGGACCTTCCCTTTAAAAGGAACATAAAAGGACATGACAGAGTAAGAAAGAGGACATTACAGAACATGGGCAAGGTGAGAGAGAAAAAATTTGGACACGAGGATATTTGTCATGTGATCTTTAACCCATTCAGGTTCCGTCGTTTTCACGTGAGAAATGTTCACCTCCCATTCGTTAGCCTATAACTTTATCACTACTTATCACAATGCACTGATCTATATCTTGTTTTTTCCGCCACCAATTAGGCTTTCTTTGGGGGGTACATTTTGCTAAGAGCCACTTTACTGTAAATGCATTTTAACAGGAAGAATAAGAAAAAAATGGAAAAATTCATTATTTCTCAGTTTTTAGCCATTATAGTTTTAAAATAATACATGCCTCCATAATTAAAACTCACGTATTGTATTTGCCCATATGTCCCGGTTATTACACCGTTAAAATTATGTCCCTATCACAATGTATGGAGACAATGTTTTACTTGGAAATAAAGGTACATTTTTTCCATTTTGCATCTATCACTATTTACAAGTTTAAAATAAAAAAAAAATATAGAAATATTTCATCTTTACATTGATATTTAAAAAGTTTAGACCCTTAGGTAAATATTTACATTTTTTTTATTGTAATTTTTTTTTTGTATAGTAAACATTTTATTTGGGTAGTTTTGGCAGGGTGGGAGGTAAACAATAGATTTATAATGTAAATGTGTGTTAATTTGTATTTTTTTTCTTACAGGTGTAGTATTACTTTTTGGCCACAAGATGGCGGCCATGAGTGTTTACATGACGTCACTCTAAGCGTAACACACGCTTAGAGTGACTCATCGGTGAGGGAACGGCCAGAAAAGGCGCAGCTTCCGAGAGAAGCTGTCGCTTTTTCAGCGGGGGAGAGGAATCAATGATCGGGCACCATAGCCCGATACATTGATTCCCTGGCTACCAAATTCGCGGCCGGGAGTGCGCGTGCACGCGCGCGATCGGCCGTGGCAGCGCGCATGGTTTTTGGACGTAGAAACTACGTCCAGGAACCAAAATAGGTTAATTACTTACCAAACATAAAAAAAATTACTTTACTAATGAATTACTAATATTTAACTAAAAACGTAAGGCTAAAAAGAACCTGTAACGATTTAGGGTTTGGTCGGTTTATCACACAGATGTTTTCTGCGTAACCAGTTTCAAAATAATTATATAACGCTTTATGTATTGCTCAGTTTATCAAACGAATAATAGTGCTTTATGAGTAATCACTTTCCAAAATACTTGTGAATTATGTATTGCTCGGTTTGTCAGACAAATAATAGTGTTTTCTGAGTAATCAGTGCCAACAACATATATATATAACTATTTCGCTGATGTTCGGTTTATCAGATGAATAATAGTGTTTTATATGCATTTAGTGTTGTAAACTATGTTATGATTTTGGTCTTACACAATTTATTTTATGGATGATGTTTTACAGAATGATGATTTAAAAAAAAATGTATTTTATGATTTATATTCTGACGGGTTTGTATATGGAAAATGATTTATGAAAAGTCATCATTATGTAAACATTACATTAGCATTCATCTATAAAATGTAAAATTACTATTAGTAAATTTTAAACGATACTGATCGCCAGAGAAGTTGTAACACACATTATGTACAAGGTTTTGTTTTCTTAAATAGTTAATTATCACAGGCGCCTTTTTTTCCCGTTCGGCGCCAAACGCTAATTAATATGTGAGTCTATGGCGGCACCCTTTTTGTCCACCTGCCTCATGCGCCCAAATTTCATGCTTCCGATTGACATGTGCATACACACTCTGCATGTTTTACATTTTTGTATGTAAAAACTTGTACAATTCATCATGTGCAAAACCAAGTTACTGCGTCACAAAAAAAATGTGTATGTGAAATGTATATGCCATGACAACATAATTCTGGCCTCTGTTATAGTGGCTGCAACACACATTTAAAAAATGGGGACTTTATACACGTGGTATGGAAATGTCCCCAAATACAGAAGTTCTGGGAGCAAATTAATAAGATACTTCAGAAGATTTTTGAACGGCACATAGAGATTGATCCTAAATCACACTTAGGAATTTCGAGTAAAATCATTTCAAATAGGAGGCTGTTGCTTTTATGGGATATGCTTTGCTATTTTGCTAGAAAAAGATAATTCTTCATTGGATACAACCACTTCCTCCAAAAAGTGCAGACTGGATTAAAATGGTTAATGCTTCCCTATCCTTATACAAGCTCACCTACATACAAAGAAATTGCCCTCTCAAATTTGAAGGGATCTGGATACCTTGGTTGGTATATGTCAAGGATCAAGGAATAAAAACTACGAGAATTAGTATTTCATTCTAAAGCTGGCCACTAACGGTCCAATTTCTAGCGAAAAATCGTTCGGGCGATCAGAAATTCTGATCGGATTGGTTGTAAATAATCTCCATTGGTGGACACAATCGATTATAAACGAGTGAAAAAGATGTCGCCCGAATGAATTTTGGTCGAACGAAAATCTGGATATTCTTGGTGGTCGTGATAGATAGGAAGCAAAGATTGGTTAGTTGATGGTGTAGTGAACGATTTTTCGTCCGATCAGAATTTTCGATCGCTCGAACGATTTTTCGCTAGAAATTGGACCGTTAGTGGCCAGCTTAAGACCATGCTTCTAGCTTACTTGTTTGTCTGGTGGGATGCGGGGGAAGACCACGAGAGAAGTTAGGGAAGGGAGGGGGGAGTTACAGGAGCACTGGCGATTTATTGCATTGTTCTTTGTTAATAAAGTCATGCTTATGTTAGGTATGCTTATGCATGCTTGTCATGTGTCTTACCTGTACTTGTTCTTTATAAAACACAAAAAAACGTATTTGTTAAAAAAAAAAAAATTGTGTATGTAAAAAAATGTATATGCCATAACATTGTTCTCGCTTCTGCTACAGTGGTCGCAACTATGTTTTTCTAAATAAAATTGTAAAATAAGTTGTTTTATGTGTAAACCTGTGTACCATGTGCAGAGCGAAGTCACCGCATCTCGTGTCATTGGGGCTGCAACAAACTTTAAAAAAAAAAAAAAATTTATGTATGTAAAATGTATATGTCATAACATCATTCTGGTCTCTGCTACAGTGGCTGAAATAAAAGAAAAAAACGTTTCTCCAAAATATAGCTTTTGTATATTATCAAAAATATAACTTTTTGTATGTAAACCTGTACCATGTGCAGAGCCAAGTCACCACATCTAGCCGTGGCTGCAACAAACTTAAAAAAAAACAAAAAACTAATTTTTGTATGTAAGATGTATATGCCATGACATTGTTCTGGCCTCTGCTGCAGACGTTCATACATGACCATGGCGCACCTTGCTGAGATTCAGTCGCAAAACAATATGCCCATGAGATGCTTAATTTGTGGCAGCCAGACTTGCTGCAGTTCCACGCACGTGATGTTTGAACAAGAATAAGCCATCAATGAGTATCTATATGACCAGGGTGCTAGGACAGGCTCTGCGGAGCTGGGGATTTTATGGCCGTGTTTTTGGGTGCACTTCATAAACTAAAGAGGTGTGTGTGTGTGTGTGTGTGTGTGTGTGCGTGCGTGCGTGCGTGCGTGCGTGCGTGCGTGCGTGCGTGCGTGCGTGCGTTAATTAAAAAACAGTTGGCAGTATATGTATATTCCAAGGACATTATTTATATATTGTAATGGGTTTTTTATATATTTAAAGCGGTATAAAGTTCCCAAAAGTACAGTTTTTTGCTTTGAGAGCTGACTTTGCATTTTATTCATAACTGGTTGAATTCATTATGTATTGAAGGCAGAAATGCTTGTGTCTGTCTGCCTGTGTCCAGGAGCTTCTGCACAGAGAATGTGTCACATTCCTCACTTGATACAATTAAGTAAACACAAGGTAACATTATCTCCAGTTTGGATGTGTCCAGCTTTCTCTGCACTGAACTTTTAAGTCCTGTGTGTAATCCTTTGAAAGCTATTCTAGTATATAAAAAAAAAATGCGGGTTATATATAATATGCTGTAAGTATTTTTTTGGATTAAAGAAAAAATGCTGGGTTTCATTCTGCTTTAATATACTATGTGTTGGGCGCACTCAGTGTTATCACATCAGACTGCAGATTCAGATTTGGTATTGGATCCAATAAAGTGAAAAAAAAAAACAAAGCTATACTCTTCGTAGCAGTATTTTCTTGCTTGCTGGTGGTTTAAAAGGCATTATATTCACAAGGTGTTAAAACATAAACTAAGAGAAAAAACATACTGTAATTGCATACAGGCCTAGGTCTCCGTAGAACTGGCAAGCTACAGTATATAAATTGCTACAATGACTGGCTTGACTCCTAGGCCCAGTGCACACCAAAAAAACCTCTAGCAGATCTGCAAAACGCTAGAGGTTTTTGAAGCAGATTTCAGAGTGATTCTAGGCATCTTTTCTACACATGCCTAGCATTTTTTTGGAGCGTTTTTGTGTAGCAGATTACAAATATTGTTACAGTAAAGCTGTTACTGAACAGCTTCTGTAACAAAAACGCCTGGAAAACCGCTCTGCTCTAGCGTTTTTCAGAGCGGTTTTCCACTTTCCTATACTTTAACATTGAGGCAGAAACGTCTCAGAAATCTAAAAACTGCAGCAGATTTATTGTACCTTGTAATGTTTTTAAATATTAAGCATTGACAATTGTCATCAGCACTTCAACGAGTACATCTAACAATTCACATCACAAACCCCCCAACAATGCTCGCAAAATAAGTTATTCATGAAGAGCTACAATTAAAATACTTTAAAACAATTAAGTTTGGCGGCCAAACCATTTTTAGATCCAAATGCGTTCGTTTTTTTTTTTTTTTTTTTTTCAATTGTAGCTGATCTCAGAAACATATTAAGTGGACACATTTTCCTCCCGTGTTTTGCTGAGATTATTTTACAACAATTGTACCGTTGGAAATTGGAATAACGCAGAATTTTTAGACTTGGAAGTATTAGGCCAATCAGAGAATACAGAGAAGTCTACTGCAGAAAATGCGGATTACGCATAATAGCGTTCATCCGCAAAATATTGTAGATTTTGCAAATTTTCCGACAATAAGCAAAATTACAAGGGAAATTGGAAAGACACTTGTCGGAATGTGGAGTTTAGTCACAATTGTAAATTGTCATTCACAACTACAATACCCTATTGAAGAGTAATAGAGAAAGCAACATTTGAGCACCTACCCCTACCTTCCGTGTCCTTACCTCTCCCTCTAGATTGTAAGCCTTTGGGCAGGGTCCTCCTTTTGTGTCCTACCTGATCATGCACCTCCATTACTGTGCATCCATGCTATGCATCTGAGTGAACCTAACTTGCCTAATCTCCATGCTCCCCTCCAGTGACTGACTAAGCATTACCTTGTACTCATACTGTGGTCTTTCTTGTATTCCTGTATTGTCATATTGCTGTATGTCACCTCTAAATATTGTCTGTAACCTAAACTAATGTCCAGCGCTGCGTAATATGTTGGCGCTTTATAAATACAATAAATACCCACCCACTCCACTACCAATGATATAGATCCTGGACTATATACAGTACATGCATGCATACACACATACATACATCACTGAAGTGAAAAAAAAAAAACGTATGATGTAATAATTTGTATGTGTAGTACTAATAGAACATCGGTAGCAAACAAAATAGTCTCTATTGTTTGGCATATAGTTTTGTTATTTTTTTTTTTATAACATTGTATGATTCTGTCATATTTGCAATTACAAACCACGCTGAATTTTAAACTATTAACACAAGCAGTGCTGATGACCCTTTTCAACTTCCCTGCAGTAAAAATCTTATCTAAATCTCTGACTGTTTCTTTGATGTACAGGGAGTGCAGAATTATTAGGCAAGTTGTATTTTTGAGGAATAATTTTATTATTGAACAACCACCATGTTCTCAATGAACCCAAAAAACTCATTAATATCAAAGCTGAATATTTTTGAAAGTAGTTTTTAGTTTGTTTTTAGTTTTAGCTATTTTAGGGGGATATCTGTGTGTGCAGGTGACTATTACTGTGCATAATTATTAGGCAACTTAACAAAAAACAAATCTATACCCATTTCAATTATTTATTTTTACCAGTGAAACCAATATAACATCTCAAAAACAAAACAAAAACAAATCAGTGACCAAAATAGCCACCTTTCTTTGCAAGGACACTCAAAAGCCTGCCATCCATGGATTCTGTCAGTGTTTTGATCTGTTCACCATCAACATTGCGTGCAGCAGCAACCACAGCCTCCCAGACAGAGAGGTGTACTGTTTTCCCTCCTTGTAAATCTCACATTTTATGATGGACCACAGGTTTTCAATGGGGTTCAGATCTGGTGAACAATGAGGCCATGTCATTAGTTTTTCTTCTTTTATACCCTTTCTTGCCAGCCATGCTGTGGAGTACTTGGACGCATGTGATGGAGCATTGTCCTGCATGAAAATCATGTTTTTCTTGAAGGATGCAGACTTCTTCCTGTACCACTGCTTGAAGGTTTCTTCCAGAAACTGGCAGTAGGACTGGGAGTTGAGCTTGACTCCATCCTCAACCCGAAAAGGCACCACAAGCTCATCTTTGATGATACCAGCCCAAACCAGTACTCCACCTCCACCTTGCTGGCTTCTGAGTCGGACTGGAGCTCTCTGCCCTTTACCAATCCAGCCACGGGGCCATCCATCTGGCCCATCAAGACTCACTCTAATTTCATCAGTCCATAAAACCTTAGAAAAATCAGTCTTGAGATATTTCTTGGCCCAGTCTTGACGTTTCAACTTGTGCGTCTTGTTCAGTGGTGGTCGTCTTTCAGCCTTTCTTACCTTGGCCATGTCTCTGAGTATTGCACACCTTGTGCTTTTGGGCACTCCAGTGATGTTGCAGCTCTGAAATATGGCCAAACTGGTGGCAAGTGGCATCTTGGCAGCTGCACGCTTGACTTTTCTTAGTTCATGGGCAGTTATTTTGCGCCTTGGTTTTTCCACACGCTTCTTGCGACCCTGTTGACTATTTTGATTGAAACGCTTGATTGTTCGATGATCACGCTTCAGAAGCTTTTCAATTTTAAGAGTGCTGCATCCCTCTGCAAGATATCTCACTATTTTTGACTTTTCTGAACCTGTCAAGTCCTTTTGACCCATTTTGCCAAAGGAAAGGAAGTTGCCTAATAATTATGCACACCTGATGTAGGGTGTTGATGTCATTAGACCACACCCCTTCTCATTACAGAGATGCACATCACCTAATATGCTTAATTGGTAGTAGGCTTTCGAGCCTATACAGCTTGCAGTAAGACAACATGCATAAAGAGGATGATGTGGTCAAAATACTCATTTGCCTAATAATTCTGCACTCCCTGTATAAGTGCTCCAGAAAAGAGCTACCCTAGTTGGGTCGGAGAGCTCAGAGAGGTTCTTTTGCATAGATAACAATTGAAGTTTCTTAAATCTTCCTGTACTGGAAGCAATATTAGACATATTTGTGCTACTACTGTTCTATTTATTATCTGTACTACACATGCAAATCATTATCTCATAAGTTCATTTTGACTTCAGATTCCCTTTAAAAAAAATCCCTTCTCCCCCTCTCACTATCACATGGTATGTATGTATGTATGTATGTATGTATGTATGTATGTGTTAAACGGAGATCATGCATGTAAGGGCAATGGTCCCTTAAAGCAGTTGGCATTTTATGTATACTCATAGGACAGTTTATATATTATATTTATTGTATATATAGTTTATATATTTAATATAGTATGCAGTTTTTAAAACATTTTACATACTGTATATACTCGCATATAAGCCTAATTGGTTAGCGCTCTCGCCTTGCAATGCTGGGTCCCCAGTTGGAATCCCAGCCAGGGCACTACCTGCATGGAGTTTGTATGTTCTCCCCATATCTGTGTGGGTTTCCTCTGGGCACTCTGGTTTCCTCCCACAGCCCCAAAACATTCAGAAAAGTTAATTAGCTTCCCCCTAAAAACTGGCCCTAGACTACAATACATACACTACACGATACATACATATACAAACGACTATAGTGGGGATTAAACTGGGATATATATATATATATATAGATATATATAGATATATATATATATATATATATATATAGACACACACACACTCTGTAAAGTGCTGCAGAAGATGTTGGCGCTACATAAATACTAATTAATAATGTATTCATAAATGAAGGTGCTGTAACCACATTAACTTTATACCAACACTGAAAGCAAAGCATCTACTTATTTTAATGTTTACACATATTTCTATTTTTGTTTTTTTGCCTTTTTTTTGGGGGGGGGGGGGGGGGTAGCGGAGGGGCGCTCCAATGTATAAAGTGTGAGTGAGAGGTAATAGTGAAAAGAATGTAAAAAAACCAATACTGGAACTAAAACGTTTATTGGCAATAAATTTGAATTGATTTTATAGACCTTTATAATACAATACAATACAATACAATACAATACCATTTCTATAGCGCTTTTCTCCCATAGGACTCAAAGCGCTTAGACTCTCTTTATAAGCCTCTGGCAGGGCCCCTCACCCCTAATTATGCAATCTCACTGTCTTGACACCTCTCTTGCGGACTATAACGGACTATTTTGAACAAAGACACTTATAAAAGACATTTGCACGATCTTGTTTAGTTGCAAGTTCCTTGTATGTCCCACCTTGTATGTTAACCCATTTATCTCTTGTGCAGCACTGC